>NC_066628.1:18742451-18957691 GCF_025201925.1 Gopherus flavomarginatus
TGGGTAATCCAAATCTGCCTTACCAACGGACCTCCCCAGGCATGCAACCGAAGTCAGCCTGATTGCATGCTTTGGGCAGCAAATACACAGAGCCGCTCCTGAGTGGAGGTTCTGTAGACCATGGTGTGTCTAAGGCCTGGTCTACACTAGAAAGTTAGGTCACATAAGTCAACTTGAATCAATGTATTGTGCCCGCATCTACACTTTTGACTCTGGCTGATGTAAGCATCTTGTTAAGGTGATGCAGTAAACCACCCCCCTGAGTGGCATTGAGCCATGGTCGACCTACAGAGGTTGATGCTGCATGAGTGTAGATAGTTCATGACCTGTGTCAACCCTCAACAGTCCTCCAGCAGTTGTCCCACAATGCCCCATTCCATGCAACAATGACTCTGCTGGTTACAATGTTGAACTCAACTGCCTCGGGCTCGTGGAGACCAGAAGTCATACACCCTTTTAAAATCCCGCATATTTTTGAAATGCCTTTTCCTGATTGCCCACCTAGGAGCTCTGCCTTCTTGTGTGCAGCTGCGGGCCTCCGAGGAAAAGGAGGAGCAAGGGATGGGGGCTAGGGGGAAAAGAAAGGGTGGGGCCAAGGAGGGGGCTGGGCTCATGTATGTGTCCCACTTTTGCCCTTTGAGAAGGTGATCACTACTACTGCCTGTGGCAAATAGTGCCAATAATCAGTGCCATTGCCCTAGAATCATATCCCTGGAATGGGGCCTGAAATATTATAGCTTCAGGCAATGGAAAATCCTCCCTCCTTCCCACCACCCCGGTAGGCCATACTCCTCCGCATGGCTGGAGCTGGAGAGCGGTGTGGTACCAAAGTGCTCCAAAGCTGCCAGCGTCATGAAGCAGCATCTTAAAAGTGTTGATGGGAATAGGGAAGGTAGTTTTGAAACTTTCCTTTCCCTTTCCACAGTGACTGTAAATGATAAATCTGTCTCTTTTCAGGAGCTTCTAGCATGGTGGCCTTTGAGGTGTGCCCCCTCTGCACCCAGAAAGGCCTGACCTGATGAGGAGGTGAAAGAAGAGACAAGGGAGGACATGTTCAGTGAGATCCTGCAAGCCAGTGTGCACTGGAGCACAAACAGAGGGCCTGGAGTGCCAGCATGGCAGGTGGCATGAAGAAAGGCAGAGTGAACAGGAAAATGGCCCTGGAATCCCAGCAGGAAAAGGAGAGGGAGATGCCCCAGGACACAATGGGTCTTCTCAGGCAGGGACGGCTCCAGGCCCCAGCTGAACAAGCAAGTGCTTGGGGCGACCGAGGGGAAGGGGCGGCATGTTGGGCTCTTCGGCAGCAATTTGGCGGCGGGTCCCTCGGTCCCTCTCAGAGGAAAGGACCAGCCACCAAATTGCCACTAAAGAAAGCGGTGCAGTGGAGCTGCTGGTGATTGTGATCACAGATTTTTGTATTTATTTAGTTTTTTGCCACTTGGTGGCAAAACCCTAGCCAAAACCCTAAGCCGGCCCTGTCTCGAGCAGCAAACCCAAATGCTGCAGACCCTGGCTGACCTAATGCTTTCTGGGAGGGAGCAGGGGTTCCCATGCCACTGTCTCAGCCTTTCTTTGAGGGGCCCCCACCACTGCCACTCAATGTGGGGTTCAGGGTCGAGGGGGCAGAGCCCCATGAATTGCCCTGAAGTGTATAGATCCAGCCCTGAGAGGCAGCAGAGCTTATGGACTAAAAGTGCCTCTTTCCACATTTTCCTGGGACACCCCGCTCAGAGCAGTGACTCCTGGAGGGACCATCACCAGCTGCTGTAGAGGGAGGGGCATGCCCCCAATGAACAATTCTTCACTGACCTCTATGTCAGGGAGGTTCCCTGTGAGTTAGTGGCTGGCTGGAGACTTGCATCACAGCGGTTTAATTCATTCTCTGATCTGATGTAAATGTGAAGGATCTGTTATCCTTGTCATGATTCACCTTGCTGGGCTCTTTGTCTAGTGATACCTTGTTCCCCAGCTTAACTGTGTATTGGGCAGGGCTGGGCGGAGCCCACCCTGGAGTCCACTGTCAGAAAAGCGGAGCTGGTCCAGGCAGAGGAAGGAGGAGAGTGGGGAAGGAAGAAAGTGGTGGCCTGGGTTGCCAATGGGGAGATGGAGGAGAGAATGGACTGGTGTTTGGAGGGAGGTGAAAGGAAGCAGGGGTTGGGGGCTATTCCCTGGGACTGGGGCCACATCAGGGCAATGGAGCTGAGCAGAGGACGGGACTGATGGGCAGAGGGGTTCAGTAGGGATCTCTGGGGAAGCTGAGTCACAAATTCTGGGTGGGGAAATTGGCTCTGGCCGGTGGGAGGGGGAAATCTCAACAGACAAGGGCTGGAAGTGTCTGTGGGGTGGAAGGTTATGAGTGGGGAATGAGGGGATTAGGGGCTGTGGGTGTTTGTTTAGAGTGTCTGGGCTATGTGAGAGAGAGGGAGGGACATACTCAGGGACTAGGGTAAGAGGGGTTCAGTGGATGGAGGATATGGTGGGGGCTGGAGTAAAAAAGCCTGAATCTCCTCTTCCTTAGACCAGCTGTACTGCATCATAACTCCACTAGGTTACCCTGAGGTGAGAGGGGAGTCAGCCCCATTGAATTACTCCTGACTAAATGTGGGTCGTGTCAGCCCCACTGGCTGCAATGGAGTTACTTTTAACTTTTCTTAAAGTTAGGGTATTTTGGTGCTGATTTTTTTTCACACACAGAGAGATCAAACCGGGGCTCAGATCCTCACAGAAGCAGGTTCTCCAGTGCTTGATGGTTACTTCACCAGAGTGCAGGCCAGTACCAGCCCTTTGGTGGAAATCAAGTTACAGTGCTATTAGCCATAGTGTGTAGCTCTCCAGTTAGGCACATCAGCCTTTGAAGTGGTTGATGTGGCGCTAAATATTACACAGTGCATGTGCATGAAGAGAGCGTGAGCTGGTGAATGCTACCTCTGGATCACAGACCTAAGCTTCTGAAGGAGGAATGATCTGGCCATCAAACCTGAGCCCTACTCCGGCATGAAGTTTGACTCTAATAGTGGGCCAAAGTCTGAAACTAAAAGAAGGTGGCATCTGCCTCTGTCCAAGGATTTTTAATTTTGGAAATGTCACTTGAGCACAGCAGAAAATTTGGAAGGTGCTGAAACTATTTTTGGAATGAAAATAGGTTACAGATGCACATTACTGCTGGGTAGAGAGGATGGGAGGGAACAAAGGGAGAGGGTGTTACCCACCAGTTTTCTGAACCCAAAGCTCTCACTAACTTTACTCCTTATGAGGCAGTGTCAGGAAATAAATCAATGGGGACACAGCACACCCATATCATAAGTGGTTGATATAAACAGTGCAAACAAGAGTGCTTTCACTTAAAGCTTTTACTTTATTTAGTCTCCAGCAAGTACACACACAAGCAACAGGTTATGTTGTAGCACCCCAAACTGTAGTTACCCCAAGGTCTGGAGTGGTCCTCAAGTGTCCAGTGACAGATTTCCAGTGGCCAGCCTTCTGTCTGCTGCTGGGGACTTGAGATGGTGTTCACAGCAGGAGTTCACTTAACCCAGGTCTTGTCCCCTTCTTCTCCTTACAAGTGTTACATAGCTTGGCAATCAAA
This sequence comes from Gopherus flavomarginatus, assembly GCF_025201925.1. Lineage (NCBI taxonomy): Eukaryota > Metazoa > Chordata > Testudines > Testudinidae > Gopherus > Gopherus flavomarginatus. The sequence continues at coordinate 18,746,038 of NC_066628.1, forward strand.
ACCAACCATTAAGCAAGAAGCAGGTGTTAAAAAACATGTCACTTAAAAAATAACATTAGCAAGCAATTTTGAGCTGTTAGCCTTGCAGCTGTATTTCCCACATAACAGCAGTCAAAACTATAGCCAGACTTCCTGTTTTTCTAAGATGCAAACTTCAGCAATTTCAAAAAGAGAGCTTACCAGGAAGGATGCAGGCTCATGCTCACGTCTTGTGTTCGCTCACCCCTGAGCTGCTTTTAGCAATGATCAAGATAATCAGGATTCCAGCTACAGGCAGTGGCCAAGGCATTTTGCTAGTTGTCAAAAGCTCACCAAGAGGGGTTTTGGATAGCAACAGAGGAGTGATTAAAGTGGGGGATAAATGGGGTGGTGGGTCAGTTGGAGAGGAATGGGAGCTAGGTGGAGTGGAGGGGAGGGTGTGGCACTGCAAAGGGGGACGTGATAGTGAGTGACAGGGGACTGGGGGAAAATAGATGCAGAACAGGTATGGCTGACAGCCCCTATTCCCTCCTGTGTGTGTGCCAATATCTGCCTTTACCATTCAATAGAGCTGCAGTGGACACAGTCAATGCTGCTAGTGTGCAAGCAGATGATTACCACTAGCTATTGCCAGCTCCGGGGGACAACCTTAACTAAACTACAGTGTTAACTAAAGTTTTGTTTTGGTTTGTTGCAATATAGAGAGAGAAATATATAGATAGTTCGATCTTATCTAATTTACACCGGTGTAAGCCTAAAGTAACTCTATTCACTTTAGTTAACTGAGTTTTGATCATTACAACTCATTTTACATAAGGAGATTGCACATCACATTCCTGTGGAGACAATAATTCTATCTAAAAAGTCAGACAGAATGAAGTCATGGTCTTGGAAGAAATCTGGAAATTTTATTCTTGGTTAATAATGTTCACTGAGTCAGTTTCTTCAGAGCACTTTTAATTTTCTTGTTCCTCATGCTGTAGATGATTGGATTCATGATCGGTGGCACCACGGAATAGAGCACACCCACCACAAGATCCAGACCTGATGGACAGATGGAGGGTGGTTTCACATAGGCAAAGATCCCAGTGCAAATAAACAAGGAGACCACAATGATGTGAGGGAGGCAGATGGAGGTGGCTTTATGTCGGCGCTGCTCTGAGGGGATTCTCAGCACCGTGGTGAAGATCTGAACATATGACACAATTATTAAAACAAAGCAGCTTATAGTCAAACATGCAAAAAAGGCAATAACGCCAACTTCATTGAGATATGAGTCAAAGCAAGTGAGCTTGAGTAGCTGTGGGATTTCACAGAAGAATTGATCCACCATGTTGCCTCCACAGAAGGTTAATGCAAATGTGTTCCCAGTGTGCAGTGCAGAGCAGAAAATACCACTGATCCAAGCACTGGCTGCCATTTCAATACAAGCTCTCCTGTTCATCAGAGACTCATAGTGTAATGGTTTGCAGATGGCGACGTAGCGGTCGTATGCCATGATGGTGAGAAAACCAAGGTCAACCGCCATGAATAAAATGAAGAGAAAGACCTGGGCAACGCACCCAGAATAAGAAATCGATCTGGTGTTCAATAGGGAGTTGGCCATGGACTTGGGGACAGTGACAGAGATGGATCCAAGGTCTGTCATGGACAAATTCATCAAGAAGAAGTACATGGGGGTGTGAAGATGGTGGTCCAGGGCCATAGCTGCAATAATGAGGATGTTCCCCATCAAGGCTGCCAGGAAAATCCCTAGAAACACCACAAAGTGTAAAATCTGGAGCTCTCGAGTCTCAGAGAAACTCAGGAGAAGGAATTCAGTCACAGTAGTTTGGTTGGATATTTTCCTTCTCAGGACATCGTATGCTGCCTGTGGAGGGAGGGGCAAAAGCAATGTCAAGATAGAGCACTTCTGCCTGCTCACCTCTGACAATCACACCACGACTCAGGTGCATTATCATCATACTAGTGTAAATCGATATAGCGCCCTTACAGTCAAAGGATGGCTCCATTTCCACCATCTGACTATCCATCCAAGATGTGGCTTAATAAAAAGTAGTGTAAATATAGAATGAGTCACAACACAAATCGAACAATCTTAGGAATGATGGTCCTGCTATTGCGACAATGGAGAGCTATTTTAGGAGAGGAGAATCAGGCACTGCCTGCACTATGAGCTAGGAGTGTGATTCCCAGCTTGCATACACACACTCGCAGTAGCTCAATAAGAGCTGATATGAGTATAAATTGCAGTGTAGCCACCATAGCATGGACAGTGACAGTGGGGGCACAGCTGGCCACGTTCCTGCAGGGCACAGAGGAGGTTGTAGCTGTGCCCATGACCCCACAGATACACTGCTATTTGTACTCGCGCTAGCACTCATCAAACTAGTGCAAGTATGTAAACGGGAAATTACACCCCTAGCCCTTAGTTTAGACATAGCCTAGGCGAGTTTGGTTTGTGTAGCCTAGCCAAACACCAGTTGAAAGGGGATATGATTATTCTCTGTAAATAGATCAGAGAGGTAAACACCAGCGAGGGAGAAGAGCTGTTGATGCTAAAGGACTGTGTTGGCATAAGAACAAATGGTGATAAACTGTCCATGAGTAAATTTAGACTGGAAATGCAGAGAAGGTTTGTCCCCGTCAGAGAAGGGAGGGCCAGGAACAGCCCTCAGAGCAGACAACCCAATTAGATTAACATGGGAATGGGTCAGTTTCTGATGGAGATTATATGACGGGGTTGCCAGTGGTAGCAGAGGATTGGATTTGATGACTCAGGTCCCTTCCTGTCATATAGTCTTATGATACACAGCAAGTTCACCCCTTGGACAGGAAACTAAACTTCTAAACCACCAGCACAGCCTGATTCCCTTGTCCTAGGGAAACATGACGCAGACATGCCCAGCACACTGAGCACCAGCTGATCTCTAATAGTTCCTATCTCCCTTTCCCTGCCTTGTCCAGGGCTGCTGAGAGCGGATTCAGGCCCTGGTGAAAAAAAAATTTTGGGCCCCCCAGCAAGGTTGGACTAGCTAAAAATCTTTACCCAGCATTTGTATTGATGTGCAGAAAAAAAAATGCCCTCTCTGGTATACAAATGAAACACAGAATAGGAAAAGAAAATATTTATTCTTAAAGAATGTATTAAAAAAATTAAACATTTAAAAAAAACTTACATTAAAATCACATATGCAGCATAGTTGGGCCCCATTCCTGACCACTGGGTCCCAGTAATTTATACCGGCTTCCCACCCTCTCGTCAGCCCTGGCCTTGTCTAGTTGCACTGTGAGCTCCCGTGGGGAGTGTCTGTGTCTTACTATGTCTGTCTTCTGTACCTTTATCAAGAGCATTGGTGTTTGGCTGGCACCAGTGTGGGGCAGAGGCTCTGATGCTAGAATAGAAGAGCTGGGTTCTCTTTCTGTTGACCTTCTTTCTCTTCTTAGGTTGTATCATAATAGCCAGACCTTAGCTGGCCAGTTCAACTCCTACTCTAGGTTAAAGGTAATAGTGGTTGTAAAACACATTCTGTGGCTAACAGCTTTGCTTGTTACTCAGTTTTTATCGTCTACTCGCTATTCCTTGAAACTGAAATAAACACAATTGCAATAGCACAAATGGGTTGGAAATCATGGTATTATTCACAACTATTGATGTTTCCCACTTTTGCTAACAACTCCATTTCCAATAAGGGGCAGTCAGAAATTTTCGTTCCAATTATTGTTTTCAAAAACAGGATTTTAAACTAAACAAAAATGATCAGGGAAAGTGTCTGTGATATTATTTTTTAAAAAAATTGGAAACTTCAGTTTTCTTTAGTTTTCAAATTAAAATTTTTAGTTTTCAAGGTTTCAGCTGAAAAAAATAGTTTTTGGCTGCCAAGTCTCCAAAACTTTTCTGATTTCATGTTTCTGGTGCAAAGTCAAAATTTTCCACTGATTTTTTTTTCGGACTGGATCTAGATGTATGACTAAATAGATAGCAAAAGCCTTACAGAGTTCAAAATGTAATTTATATGTTGGGTCTTATGTATACTCTGTATATTAGTCCCCAAACATTTTAAATTGAAATAATGAACTTACTGTGCAGGTCATTGTGGATTTTTCCCAAACTTGTGATGCATTCGATCCTCCAGTGCCAGGATTCTTTGGTCATTAGCTATCTAACTGCATTGTTAACACCACTGGAGTATCTAGAAGTCAAAAGCTAAGCCATGTACGAGTAATTTCTCCTCTCACTCTTAGACTGATCTGACAGAGCTAGGCACAGACTTGTTACCCTCAGTAGATGAGCTGTGTGCAGCTGGCTTTGAGCTTCACTGATATTAAAGAACTGATGCTGTGGAAGGTGACTTATCCATGTCTATTTTCAGGGTTATGGGAGTCACTCCCCGGAGCTCTGCACAGCTCAAAAGCAGAGGCCCAGAGGCAAAAGTTTAAAGAGTCATAGAGACAGCCAAAAGAAGCCATTATGATCCTATAGTTTGTCCCTCTGCATAGCACAGGCCCTAGGATTTCCTCCAAAGTTCCCCAACTCCAGCCCAGTTCTATGTTATCTGTGGGTCAGGATTACAAAGGCATTTAGGCACCTAAAGATGGAGACAGATGCCTAGCGGAATCTATCAAAGCTCCTAAGTGAGCGAGGTGGCTAAGTCTTATTGACATTCAATGGGATTTAGGAGCCTAATGTGCTTAGGTGTTATTGTAAATCCCAATAGGTCTGTATCTCCATTCTTAGGTGCCTAAACATCTTGCAATCCTGGTCCTGTGTCTATCTCATTAACTTCCAAGGCCTGGGCTTCTCTTGAATTTCAGAAACATTAAGCCTGAGTTTTGCAAAGGAGCCTAAGGGAGTAAGACATGAACTCCCTTAGACTCCTTTTAACATCCCAGCCTATGATAACAAGTACAGCCAGGTAACAGTGGCTAGAAAGGTGATCAAGACACTAGGTTAGCTCAATTCTTTGTGCCTCAGTGTCTCCAGGCCTAACATGGGACTTATAGTGATTCCTTAATTTCGGTCTGACCCACAATTTTTTTTTCTCTAGGTAGGTGCTGTGAACCTTCTCTTTGTTAAGCTATGTGTTGATACATTTTGTTTGTTTGTTTGTTTGTTTGTTTGTTTGTTTGTTTGTTTGTTTGTTTGTTTGTTTGTTTGATGGAAAATTCAGTTTTCAGCTAAACAATTTTTTCTCAGAATATTTTCTTGGAAATATTGATTATTCTTTGAGAACTGAAAACTAAAAAAAATGGTTTTAATCTTAAAATGTGCATTTTTCAGCTGAATTTTTTGACAGACAAAAAGTGAAAAATAAATACATAAATAAAACTCATATTTTGAGGTTTCAGTGAAAATTCAGAATTTTGCAGAAGGGAATAAAAATTCTGGCCAGCAGTAGATATTTCATTACATTGATACTAAAAGTCAAAACCAGATCAGATTGTAATTTCACATTTATGTTCTTAAATTTCCCCTGCATATTAATCCCCCAAAATATATTTAACTGAGATAGAAAATTTACTGTGCTGGTCTTTGTGGAGTTTGTATCAGCTTGTGATTCCTTCAGTTCTCAACCATCAGTATTGTTTAGTCTATCTACCTGTCATGCACCCATCATTGTATTAGCCCACAGTCGTTTCCATGTGTTCAGTTGAGTTATGCTGATTTACACAGGCTGGGATCTGGCCCACTCTCTCCAATGGAGCTATGTCAATTTACATCGGCTGGGGATCTGTCCCATTACAGTTTCAAATCCATATTCTTTGCCTGTGAATCTGAACTGAAGACAAGTCACAAGTTCCTAGCTCTGCTGCACGTCCTTAATTTTTTGCCTTTGAGATTAATTAGAAGTGTAACTTTTAATGGTTAAGGATTGATTCATTCAGTCCTCGGGATAGAACTTGGAGGAATTCAGTGTTACTAAGATTTTCTATATCTAGTCTTCCTATTCTATTGGAACGAATGACCCAACTTCTTTCTTTCTTTCTTTCTTTCTTTCTTTCTCAGCAATTCCAATTTTTTTCTTACCTCAGACAACAGCTCATTAAGCAGCAGGTGCAATGATTCATGACATTAGTATATATCAGCCGTAATTTTATTGAAGTCAGTGGGACCTGATCCCCAGTTTGTGTAAATTGGCATAGAGCTAAGGAGCTCTGTTGCTTTGCCTGAGTTGAGATTTTGAAGAACTTGCAAAAGAAACAAAAATTAACAGCAAAATAATAATAAATAATAATAATATTAATAATAATAATAACAGAAGCAGGAAGCCTATCAAACAGTCAGTGGACCAAATGGTTGATTGAAGTGCTAAAGGAGCACACAAGGAAGACAAGGCCATTTCAGATAATCTAAATGAATTCTTTCCATCAGTCTTCACTTCAGAGAATGTGAGGGAGATCCCCACACCTGAACCGTTCTTTTTAGGTGACAAATCTGAGGAACTGTCCCAGAATGTAGTGTCAATAGAGGAGGTTTTGGAACAAATTGATAAATTAAACAGTAATAAGTCACCAGGACCAGATGGTATTCACCAAAGAGTTCTGAATGAACTCAAATATGAAATTGCAGAATTACTAACTGAGGTATGTAACCTATCGCTTAAATCAATCTCTGGATCAGATGACTAGAAGATAGTTAATGTAACACTGATTTTTTTAAAAAGTCTCCAGAGGCAATCATGGCAATTACAGGCCAGTAAGCATAACTTCAATACCAGGAAATTGGATGAAATTACAGTACAGAATAGAATTATCAGGCACATAGATGAACACAATATGTTGGAGGAAGAGTCAACATGGCTTTTGTAAAGAGTACTCATGCCTCACCAATCTATTATAATTCTTTGATGGTGTCAACAAACATGAGGACAAAGGTGATACACTCAGCACAGTGTACTTGGACTTTCAGAAAGCCTTGATAAGGTCTCTCACCAGAGGCTGTTAAGCAAAATAAGCAGTCATGGGATAAGAGGGAAAGTCCTCTCATGGATCAGTAACTGGTTAAAAGATAGTAAACAAAGAATAGGAATAAATGGTCAGTTTTCCTAGTGGAAAGTGATAAATAGTGGGGTCCCCCAAGGATCTGTACTGAGACCAGTGCTGTTCAACATATTCATAAATGACCTGGAAAAAGGGGTAAACACTGGCATGGCAAAGTTTGCAGATGATACAAATTTACTCAATATAGTTAAGTCCAAAGCTGACTGCAAGGAGTTACAAAGGGATCTCACAAAATTGAGTGTCTGGGTAACAAACAACAGATAAAATTTAGTGTTGATAAATGCAAAGTAATGCACACTGGAAAACATAATCCCAACTATACATAAAATATTATGGGGTCTAAATTAGCTGTTACCACTCAAGAAAGTGGAGTCATTGTAGATATTGTTCTGAAAACATTTGCTCAATGTTCTGTGGTGGTCAAAAAGACTAACAGAATGTTAGGAACTGTTAGAAAAGGGATAGATAATAAGATAGAAAATATCAAAATGCTTCTATATAAATCCATGATACGCCAGCACCTTGAATACTGCCTGCAGTTCTGGTCACCCCATCTCAAAAAAGATATATTAAAGTTAGGAAAAAGTACAGAGAAAGGCAACAAAAATGATTAGGAGTATGGAAAAGCTTCCATATGAGGAGAGATTTAAAAGGCTATTTTAAAAGGGCCTATTCAACTGAGAAAAGAGACTACAAAGGGAGAATATGATTGAGGTCTATAAAATCATGTATGGTGTGAAGAAAGAGAGTAGGGAAATGTTATTTACTCCTTCACATAACTGAAGGACCAGGGGGTCACCCAATGAAATAAATGGGCAGCAGGTTTAACACAAACAAAAGAAAGTACTTCACGCAACGCATAGTCTACCTGTGGAACTTGTTGCAAGGGGATGTTGTGAAGGCCAAAATTATAATGGGGTTCAAAATAGAATTAGATAAGTTCATGGAGGATAGGTATATCAGTAGCTATTAGCCAAGATTATAAGGGATGCAACCCCATGCTCTGGGTTTCCATAAACCTTTGACTATCAAAAGCTAGGACTGGAGGACAGGGGATGGATCACTCAATGGTTGCCTGTTCTGTTCAAGCCCTCTGAAGCATCTGGTGTTGGCCACTGGTAGAGACAGGATACTGGGCTAGATGGACCATTGATCTGACCCAGTATGACCGTTGGGGAATACATCACATCTTTCTACGTGGGACAGATGCATGTGTATCTATAGTTCTCTGTACAGATAGAAAGATAGTCATGTAACTTTATTTGCTATTTTTCTCACTGTCTCTGATACTATGGGATAGTATTAAAATGGAAAAAAGTCAATGATGGTTATGAAGGAGATTAGAGAGATACAATGTCAGATAGTAAACAGTCAATCTGAAAGTTTTAGAGTTCACTTAAACAGCTGAAAGCTAAGAAATAAAAATGATGACACAAGATGACAAAGCTCCAAGTTTAATTTTTAAATCAAATTTTACTTAACATTTTCTATTGATGCTCAGGCAAATTTCAGTCTATGCAGAGCCCTTCCTTTCTATAGTGACAATGGATACACGATGTCAAGTAACATACAGACCAGGGGTGGCTCTAAACATTTTGCCACCCCAAGCATGGCAGCATGCCGTGGGGGTGCTCTGCTGGTCCCACGGCTTCGGTGGACCTCCCGCAGGTGTGCCTGCAGATGGTCCTCTGGTCCCACGGCTCCACTAAGCTGCGGGACCAGTGGACCCTCCGCAGGCACGCCTGCGAGATGTCCACCATAGCCGCGGGACCAGCAGACCCTCCGCAGGCAAGCCACAGAAGAAGGCCTGCCTGCCCCATCCCAATGACCGACAGAGTGCCCCCCTTGGCTTGCCACCCCAAGCAAGGGCTTGGCGTGATGAGGCCTGGAGCCGCCCCTAACACAGACTGAAACAATATTATGGTCACCTTTTGCCTTTTGGCCCTGCTCCCCTGCCGGAGCCCCGCAAACCCGTGGCCTCACTCTCCCGGCCAGAGCCCCGCAACCCTGAGGTATTGCTTCCCCGGCCGGAGCCCCACAATCCTGCAGCCCCACTACCCCAGCCAGAGCCCCGCAACCCAGCAGTCCCGCTACCCCAGTTGCAGCGCGGCAGGTTCCGCTGCCCCGGTACCCCAGCCAGAGCCCCGCAACCCCTTGGTCCCACTCCCTCAGCCACAGCGCAGCAAGTCCCAGGACTTCGCTACCCTGGCAGGAGCCCTTCAACCCCGCAGCCCCACTCCCCCAGCCAGAGCCCTGCAATCCCTTGGCCCTCGTTCCCCGGCCCGAGAATGGCAAGTGCGTCTGCCCTGCTCCTGTGGCCGGAGCCCTGCAGCCCTGCTTCCTCAGCTGGAGTGCAGAAATCCGAAGTGCCGCAGGGAGAGTACATGCCCCATGAATCGGGCCCCGCACTGTCTAAAGCTGGCCCTGATCATTCTTATGAACTGTACACAGATCACCAATCCAGTTCATACAGCTTAAATGCTTGTGATAACACTGCCACTAGTAAACTTGAGGGGTGAATGGTCCCTGTGTGCCCAGTGATGAATGCAAGGTGGGTGTTGAACACTCCAAAGCTCAGGCCTGATTCTTTCTGGTGTTTTTGTTTGGCCAAAGATAAAGGATAGGCCAACTGTAAATATGAGGCTGGGTAAATTTCCGCTTCCCAAAGCCTTCAGCTGGCATTTTCAAAGAGGCTTAATTTTCAAAGGTGCCCAGCTACCATGGACTGTCAGATATCTAGCAAACGGAATAACCTTTAACTGATACCCAGCTGGGAGCAAATTGATCTGTGTGAGTTAGAGGTGAGAAGGTCCCTGTCTCAAATGAGATGGTAACAGCCCTACACTTTCAAACCCCCAAACTCCTATTCATCTAGTTCAACCTCCTACTTAAAGCAGGACCAATCCCCAATTTTTGCCCCAGATCTCTGTAAATGGCCCCTCAAGGATTGAACCCTGAGTTTAGCAGGAAAAACGCTCTCATCACTGAGCTATTCCTCCCCTCAGGGTCTGTGCTAAGCCTTACCCCTGTTGCAGTACTAGGTGCCTCAGTCCAGGTTGGTGGAAAGCATCCATCTTGGCTTGTGTTCCAAGAGTCGGGCACGTATGGTATGTTTTTGCAATGTGGCTGAGCCTCTAGCTCATAGCTGTCAGACCCGTGGCTAGGATACTCAGCTGGTCTGTGGGAGAGCCCTTGTTCAAATCCCTCATCTGCCTGATGAGGAAAAGGGACTTGAAGAGGGATCTGCTATCTCTCAAGTGAGTCAACTAACCACTGCACTGTAGGATATTCTGAGATGAGTGCCCTCAATTTGATCTGATCCATCTTGGATAAAGACGTCATTGGGACAGAAAGAAAGCAAGCACCAGAGTGACTCCCTAGCCTGGTGATTAGCAGAATCCTCTGGGAGTTGGCAAACCCATGGTCCAGTCCCCTGCTCCAATGACTCTGTAGTAATTTATTGACAAGGAGCCCTTCCTGATAATACCCCATAGCACTGATGATGTGGAGAGTGGCACTACATCCTTCCTCAGTGGAAACCCTTGTCAGTGTTTTTCTCTCTCTGCTCATCCACACTTTTGCCCTGTTATTCAATCCCAAGTGACAGGTTTGAGTTTGGGGCTGTGGCTGGATAGGGTGACCAGGAATCACAGGAGGGAGCCTGATCTATCAGAGCAAAGGGGACTGGTGGGTAGGACAGACTCAGCAGAGGTGTCTCTGGAGAAGCCCAGAGTCTGGAATGGGCCTGAGAAGCAGAAAGAGCTGGACCTGATGCTCTAATCCAAGGGTAAAGACTAGAAGAATTTCAGGGCACAGAGAGTCTCTTGAAGGGGACCCAGGGTGGATCCAGGGTCAGAAAGGACTTGGGAAGGAGCTCTCCAGAGGGGAAGATTGGCTGGAGTGACCTGTACTGCAGGGCAGGAACAGAATCCGCAGAGGGACTTAGGAGCACAGGAGGAGTGTAATGGCTTGGTGAGCCTGGAGAAAGCAGCCTGGAGAGACTGGCTTTGAGATAAACATTTATTTTATGTCAATGACCAGATCCCAGAAGCAGAGATAAATTTACATGCACCAATTGTAGCAGTTTGTTTAATTGGGAAAGGGGAGAAACTGAGGCAGTGGCAAGTCTGACACCAGTTGGCCCTATCCTTAATCCAACAAAACACAAGCATGAGATTAACTTCCAGTTTTCAATGGGACTGCACATGTATTTAAAGTTAAGCATGCCCTGAAGTGGTTTGCTGGATCAAGGTCTTAAGTGCAGAATATTCAATGGAGAGGAGTTTCGAATTCACAACTATGAGTGTTCTGAATAGATCCTCAGGTTGTGTAAATTCTCAGATCTCTGTTGACTTCAATGGAGATATAACAATTTACACCAGCTGAGGATTTGTCCTTTCCTTTTTAAGGAACCTGCCTAACATGGTTAATGTCAGGCTGGCTGAGTGGTCTAAGACTTGGTCTTTCCACCAATCATCTGTTTTGGTCTTTCTATGGAGACCTAGATTCAAATCTCACTTATAACACATTCCTTTCATATAAGTAGGAGCACAGTCAGCAGATTCAGAGAGGTTATCATTCCCCTCTATTCTGCATTGATGAGGCCTCATCTGGAGTACTGTGCCCAGTTTTGGGCCCCACACTACAAGAAGGATTTGGAAAGAGCACAGCAGAGGTCAACAAAAATGATTAGTTTCAGAGTAGCTGCTGTGTTAGTCTGTATCTGCAAAAATACCAGGAGTACATGTGGCACCTTAGAGTATGTCTATACTACCTGCCAGATTGGTAGGTAGTGTTTGATGTACTGGGGATCGATTTTTCACATCTAGTCTGGACATGAATCAATGCCTGTACTCCACCTTGGTGGGAGGAGTAAGCGGAGTAAGCAGGGGAGCCGCAGGAGTTGACTTACCAGTGTGAGAATGGCCAGGTAAGTCGAATTAAGATACTTTGACTTCAGCTACATGAATAGCATAGCTGAAGTTGTGTATCTTAGTTCGAACCTCTTTGCTAGTGTAGCCCAGGCCTTAGAGACTAACTAGATACATACAGAGAACAGGAAAGGTGGCAGTTGCCCTACCCACCCTAAAGGTTAATTAATTAAGATGAGCTGTTATCAACAGAAGAAAAAAAAATTGTAGTGATAATCAAGAGCCCACGTGAGACAGTTTGACAAGAAGGTGTGAGGATACTTAACATAGGGAAATAGATTCAATGTGTGTAATGGCTCAGCCATTCCCAGTCTCTGTTTAAACCTAACATGATGGTATCTAGTTTGAATATTAATTCAAGTTCAGCAGTTTCTTGTTGGAGTTTGTTTTTGAAGCTTTTCTGTTGCAAAATTGCCACCTTTAAGTCTGTTAGTGAGTGACCAAAGAGATTGAAATGTTCTTCTACTGGTCTTTGAATGTTATGATTCCTGATGTCAGATTTGTGTCCATTTATTCGTTGCATAGACTGTCAGGTTTGGCCAACGTACATGGCAGAGGGGCATTGTTGGCACATGATGGCATATATCACATTGGTAGATGGCTGGAGCACATGACTTATGAGGAGAGGCTGAAGGAACTAGGATTGTTTAGTCTCCAGAAGAGAAGAATGAAGGGGGATTTGATAGCTGCTTTCAACTATCTGAAAGGGGATTCCATAGAGAATGGACTGTTCTCATTGATACCAGATGACAGAACAAGGAGTAATGGTCTCAAGTTGCAGTGGGAGAGGTTTAGGTTGGATATTAAGAAAAACTTTTTCACTAGAAGGGTGGTGAAGCACTGGAATGAGATACCTAGGGAGGTGGTGGAATCTCCTTCCTTAGAGGTTATTAAGGTCAGGCTTGACAAAGCCCTGGCTTGGACAATTTAGTTGGGGATTGGTCCTGCTTTGAGCAAGGGGTTGGACTAGATGACCTCCTGAGGTCCTTTCCAACTCTGATATTCTATGATTCTATGAACTGATCCACTCAGGGAAGGGAAACAGAGCATGTTAAAAATGTATCCAGTTGAAACAGCTTAAAGTTCAAACACCAAGTATTTAGGATGAACTGTTTGTAGCTGAGCTGTGTAGTAAGGTATTGCGAGAGAAATTCTTTGGTAAATAATGTTGAATAATTAATTTTTATAATAAAATCATGTTCTGGGCATAGTCTTGGTCAGGAAATGAGTCTCAATAATTTGCATAAACTATTCATTATCTATCTATCTAACAATTCACAGTCAAATAGAAATCTATCATTATGACACAATTAGGTTGTGCCTTAGGACAAAGAATGGTCCTCTCTTTCTGTCTATCTAATTTCAGACTCTGCCTTTGTCATATATGCAGTGTACACAACCATGCACAAAAATAGTGTTCTTATACTAATAACAGCCCAACTTCTTAGATCCTTTCTCAGTTTGGATGTGACTAGATTTACACTGAATAACATATGGAATACCAGATCGGTGCATGTTCAAGCATTTTCCCATTCACACAAATATTATAACAAAATGATCCCTGACAAATAACTTGCACCAGAGTTTGTTACTATTGAAGTTAGTCCTGTGTCTTTGGTCCACGACCTTGTCAGTATCAAACTGGTGGTGTTAACGGAGCTACTCTGTATCTGTTCTGGTTTAGCTGAGATGGGAATCTCACCCTTATATCTCTGTTGCATTCATTTTCTCCCGGCTGCCTTTACCGACACTTGGATCCTTGTGTGTTTTGGCCACTGACCAAATCATGATTCCTTTGAAGTGAGTGGCTAAATTCCAGTTACTTCAATGGGATCAAAATTTGGCCTCATTATCCAGAGTCTGATTGTCTTTAGGAAACATTGCAAAACCTTCCTCTTAAATAAGCCTTTCAACAACATCAAAAATAACACAACACTGATTTATGCACTGGTGTTGTCGCCATGTTGGTCCCAGGATATTAGAGAGACAAGATGAATGAGATAAGATCTTTTATTCCTCAACTTCTGTTGGTGAGATAGACAAGCTTTTGAGCATACACAGAGCTCTTCTTCAGATCTAGGAAACGTACCCAGAGCGTTACAGCTAAATACAAATTGGAACAGATTGTTTAGTGTAAACAGTTAACATATTTCAAGGGATCATTCAAGGTGAATTGGCCTGTTGACGACACATGGTATCATCAAACAATCACAAGCCATACTCAATGGGGACCACGTCCTGAAAGAAATCTTTCCAGAACTCCTTCTTCTGGTCCTCAGACAACCTTCCAATTGCTCCAAGCTCATCCTCTGAAGCAAGCTCCCCACAGAACAGGACACACCAACGCAGCCAGAACAACAGATATAAAACCTGCAGACATATCTCCACTGCTATGATGATCAGCACCCTCCACAAAACATCTGTCAAGATCCATGGGTCCTACACATGCTTATCACAACATGTGGTGTGCCTCATCCAGTGCACTAAATGCTCCAATAACAATTATGTGGGTGAACCCAAACAATCACTATGCTCTTGAATGAATTCACACAGGAAAATGATAAAACACAAAAACACCCTACTGCCTATGGGTGAACACTTTTCATAAAGTGATCATTCTATATCTGCAAAAAGAGTCTATATCTGATGGCTCAGTACTTCTCTCAAAGGAAACTTGCACAACACCTTCAAGGGATGGGCCTGAGAGCTTAAATTCATAATGTTGCTAGATGCCAAAAATCATGGACTTAATAGAGACATTGGATTTATGGCTTATTACGACAATCCATAATCCACTAACTACCCCATCCCCCCACCTCCTTCCTCATGACTGGAGACGTGTTAATGGACATCTTACTTACACTGGTATAAACCTAGAATAACTCCATTGACTTAGTCGAGTGAGTCTAGATTTACCACTATAAATACAGCATTTTGCATAAAAAAACCCACAACATATTCTTATGGGGACAATAACAAAGTTTCATCAATGGATTGTGTTTGTAAAGAAACACAGACAAAATCCATGTTCATAAGAGAAATATAGACACTTTATTCTTGCTGAATAACCTCCACCCAGTGAGTTTCCTCAGGGAAGCTTTGATTTCCCTGTTCCTTATGCTGTAGATGATCGGATTCGTCACTGGTGGCAGTATGGAATAAAGAACAGCCACCAGGAGATCCAGACCTGATGGAGAACTGGAGGTGGGTTTCAGGTAAGCAAAGATGCCAGTGGAAAGAAACAAGGAGACCACTATGAGGTGAGGGAGGCAGGTGGATAGGGCTTTATGCCGACCCTGCTCAGTGGGGATTCTCAGCACTGTTTGGAAGATCTGAGTGTAAGACAGAATTATAAAAACAAAACAGCTTAACGTTAAACATGCACCGAAGATGAGTACCTCGACTTCACCAAGGTATGTGTCAGAGCAGGCGAGCTTGAGTAGCTGGGGAATTTCACAGAAGAACTGATTCACCTCATTGCCGCCACAGAAGGAGATTGCAAATGTGCTCCTCGTGTGCAATGAAGAATAGACAATTACACTGATCCAGGCACTGGTTGCCATTTGAACACAAGCTCTCCTGTTCATTATAGCCTCATAGTGCAGTGGTTTGCAGATGGCGACATATCGATCGTATGCCATGACGGTGAGTAAGGCGAAGTCAGATACAGCAAAGAAGACGAGGAAAAAGACTTGGGCGACACATCCAGAATAGGAAATGGACCTGGTGTTCATGAGGGAATTGACCATGGATTTGGGGATGGTGACAGAGATGGTACCGAGATCTAGAATGGACAAATTCATCAGGAAGAAGTACATGGGGCTGTGAAGGTGGTGATCAAGAGCTATGGATGTGATGATAAGAAGATTCCCTGTCAGGGCTGCCAGATAAAGCACCAGAAACACCAAGAAGTGCAAAATCTGCAGCTCCCGAACATCAGAGAATCCCAGGAGAAGGAACTCAGTTATGTTGGTTTGGTTGGACATTTTCTTGCTTAGTTCATGATGTCCTGCATGTGGAGGGAAAGACAAGGGCAATGGTCAGGATTATACTGAGAGAGAGAGTGACCCTGATTCCCCTCTCCATAATCTCTCATGATGTGAATGTCAAAGGTGCACAGCATTGGTCACTACTATTGACTAGAGTAGCTAGTGTTCCTCACCACTCACAAACAGAGCACTACTCTGCTGTGGTATCACAGGACTGTAAATTGGCATCACTCCCTTAAAGTCAATGTAGCTTGGTCAGTTTACACCATCTGAGGATCGGGCCCAATATGTGGCTTGATCAAATGCAGTATGGAGGATAGAACAAAGTACAACCCAAATCAAAAATGTTAACCAATGTTTTGCCCCTGTTGCTAAGACACCAGGCTCATAACTTGTCCCTGAAACTAAAATGCCCACACAGCCTGATTCCCACTTGGGTGACCAGACAGCAAACGTGAAAAATCGAGACGGGGCGTGGGGGGTAATAGGAGCCTATATAAGTAAAAGAACCAAAAATCGAGACATCTGCTGACCCTAATTCCCACTTTCCTGGGAAAAGCAGCATAAATTTATCAGGAGTCCCACATGGCAGTTCCTCTGTGATGATTCCATCCCAACAGCTGATGCCTGTTTTCACATTGATTTATGGCACCAAATCGTAGCTGCATTTCCATCTCTGGGTGATGATGGGCTAGTAGCATTGCTCAGTTAATTCTAGGTTGTATTGTTTCCCTCTGTGACTTTATGTCTGTATAGTGAGGGTCAGTGGCAGTCAGGAGACTTGGGTTCTACTCTTGGCTTTGCCATTGACCTTCACTGTGACCTTGGAGATGTCACTTCTGCCTCTCTTTCCCCTCCCTCCATTTCTCTGTCTTGTCTCCTTTGAATGTAAACTCTTTTGGGGATGGACTGTTTCTTCCTAGGTGTATGTTCTGTGTATATGTGGACAGTATTTTTGTACAGAGGGCAGCAGTGTGGGACAGAGGCTACGATGGTAGAAGAGGAGAGCAGAGTTCTAGTTCCATTAACCTCCTGCATTTCCTTGGGTAAGATGAAGATAGACAGGCTTTGTCTGGGGCTTCAACTCCCTGGGCTTCAGTTTAGAGAGGTCAGTATGTTTAAAACATATTGTGTGAGCTACCAACTTTGCTACTTACTTAGTTTCACCATCCGGCAGCTACCCCTTTGAAAGACATAAACATGGTTGCAATAGAGGGAATGGGTTGGAAACTGTGGTGTCATTGGACAATATTCACCTTCCCCAAACCCTGACTTAAAGCTAAGTTTCCAGTAGTGAGACAATTTCTGCTTTATTTCAAAAGAAAATTGAGTTTTCAGTTGAATTCATTTTTATGGAAAGTCTCTGCTAGCCGTAAAAATGAAAACATTTTGTTATTATGACTAAAATTTTTCAGTTTCCAACAGTTTCAGGATGAAACTGTTTGGTTCTCACAACCTCAATGAAAAGTCATTTTTTTCTGATAGATTTTTTTTAAATCTGATCATCTCTAGATTTCTGCATAATTTGATAGTTAAAGTCTTAGAGAGCTCTAATGGCAATTCATATTTCTGAAATTAAAATTTCCCTGTACATTAATACTCTAACATATTTAATTGAAATAGAAAACGTACTTTCATAGACTCATAGACTCATAGATCTGGAAAGGGCCTTGAGAGATCATTTAATCCAGTTCCCTGCAATCCTGGTAGGACTAAGTATTATCTAGACCAGGCCTGTACAACTCGTAAAGAGGTAAGGGCCATGTTACTCCAAAGAAAACAGCTGTGGGTCGAATCCCCCCAGCCTCGCCGAATCCCCTCCAGGTCCGGGAAACCCCCCAAAATACTCCCCCACCCAGCACTGCCCACCCCACAGAAACTAACCCACTTCCGCAGCACTGCCCCACCGAAACAACGGTATTGAACCTTGGTAATATGTAATAGCGGGCCCCTAAGGTAGTATAATTAAGGTAAAAGAAAAATATCTTTTTGCTAGAAGTAGAATAAGATCTTCCCCCAACTTTGTAATCAATTGTCCTTTTGAATGAATGAGGTGTGAATGAGGAAGGTGTGGAAGGCAGCACCTCCAGACAGCTGCAACCCTTGGAGAGGGGATGGGAGCCAGACCAGTTCAATAGAACAGGTCAGACACTGACTCCTCGCTCTCCTCCTCAGCCCCCCATCCACTCCCAGATCACCTACTCACCTTCCGCCACTGCCCGCCCGCTTGCCTCCTCAGCCCCCCACCCCCTCCAGCTCGTCTCCTCACCACCTGCCACTGCCCACCCTCCTCCTCGGTCACCCTCCCTCACCCGCAGCTCGCCTATTCACCCTCCATGGGCCGCACATTGAGCCCACCTTCTTACCCCCCATGGGTCACACAGTGAGCCCACACAGGCCGCACGCAACCCCCAGGCTGCATGTTGTACAGGCCTGATCTAGACCATCCCTGACAGGTGTTTGTCTAACCTGCTCTTAAAAATCTCCAATGAAGGAGATTCCACAACCTCCCAAGGCAATTTATTCTGGTGCTTAACTACTCTGACAGTTAGGAAGTTTTTCCTAATGTCCAACCTAAACATCCCTTGTTGCAATTTAAACCCATTTCCTCTTGCCCTGTCCTCAAAGGTTAACAGTTTTCTCCTTCCTCTTTGTAATGACCTTTTACGTACTTGAAAACTGTTATCATATCTCCTCTCAATCTTCTCTTATCTAGACTAAATAAACCCAATTTTTTCAATCTTCCCTCCTAGGTCATGTTTTCTTGACATTTAATCATTTTTGTTGCTTGACTCTGGACTTTTTCCAATTTGTCCACATATTTCCTGAAATGTGGTGCCCAGAACTGGACATAACACTCCAGTTGAGGCCTAATCAGCACAGAGTAGAGTGGAAGAATTACTTCTCATTTCTTGCTTACAACACACCCCACAATGAGGTTTGCTTTTTTTGCAACAGTGTTGCACTGTTGACTAATATTTAGCTTGTGATCCATTATGACCCCCAGATCCCTTTCTGCAGTAAACTTTCCTAGGCTGTCATTTCCCATTTTGTATGTGTGCAGCTGATTTTTCCTTCCTAAGTGGAGTACTTTGCATTTATCCTCATTGAATTTCATCCTATTTACATCTGACTATTTCTCCAGTTTGTCCCGATCATTTTGAATTAAAATCCTATCCTCCAAAGCAGTTACAACCCCTCCCAGCTTGGTATCATCTGCAAACTTTATAAGTGTACTCTTTATTTCATTATCTAGATCATTGATGAAGATATTGAACAGAACAAGACCCAAAACCGATCCCTGTGGAACCCCACTTGTTACAACCCTCCAGCATGACTGTGAACCACTCATAACTACTCTTTGGGAACAGTTTTCGAACCATTTATGCACCCACCTTATAGTAGTCCCATCTAGGTTGTATTTCCCTAGTTTGTTTATGAGAAAGTCATGCCAGAAAGTATCAAAAGCCTTACTGAAGTCAAGATATACCACATCTATCGCTTCTTTCCCATCCGCATGGCTTTTTACCCTGTCAAAAAAAAAATCAGGTTGTTTTGACGTGATTTGTACTTGACAAATCCATGCTGACTGTTACTTATCACCTCTTTATCTTCTAGACGTTTGCAAATTGATTGCTTAAGTATTAGCTCCATTATCTTTCCGGGTATAGAAGTTAAGCTGATTGGTCTGTAATTCCCTAGATTGTCCTTATTTCCCTTTTTATAGATAGGCACTATATTTTCCCTTTTCCGGTCGTCTGGAATAGCTAATGGCTCAGATATCAACTTCTTCATATTCATCCTTTGTAATTTGACCTAGTTTCCACTTTTTGTAGGACTCTTTTTTGAGTTTTAGGTCATTGAAGATCTGGATGAACCAGCAAAGAATCCTGTGGCACCTTATAGACTAACAGACGTTTTGGAGCATGAGCTTTCGTGGGTGAATACCCACTTCCTCAGATGCATGTAATGGAAATATCCAGGGGCAGGTATATATATGTGTGCTAGCAAGCAAGCTAGAGATAACGAGGTCAGTTCAATCAGGGAGGATGAGGCCCTGTTCTAGCAGCTGAGGTGTGGAAACCAAGAGAGGAGAAACTGGTTCTGTAATTGGCAAGCCATTCACAGTCTTTGTTCAATCCTGAGCTGATGGTGTCAAATTTGCAGATGAACTGAAGCTCAGCAGTTTCTCACTTCAGTTTCTCAGCAGTTTCTCACTTCGTTATCCCAATTTGCAATGCATTTGAACTTGCAGTGTTAAGAATCCTTGGTCATTATCTATCTATCTATCTATCTATCTATCTATCTATCTATGTGCCCACTTTCAGGATTGATTGGTTTTCTCACTCTCTCCCATGCCCCCAACACTGTATTATCCACCAGCTGTTGTTGTGCCCCTTCACTGCATGTTCTGAGTTGCAGCGTCTCTCTGCAGTTCCTAGCATAGATGGGTGTTCCCTGCTTCCCTCCTAGGATAGGTTTGGGTGAGAGGCTATGGACTGATTGGGATCAGGGACTGAGAGCCCCTCACAGCTCTAGAGATGATGCCAGCTTGTGCATATTTCAGACACAATTGAAGCCTAGGATGCTCCTGTTGGGGCTAAAAACTGAATCCAGTCTCCAGGGCTGTAAGCCCAGCTCTGATCTCACCTCTGGAGCAAATCACCCAGACAACCTGCACTACCTGATCCTAACCCCCTCCTCCCCCACCCCGAGGGGGAACAGCACCTGCCCTGGATCTCACACGATGGCAGCATCCCTGGAAGTAGCCTTGGCTAAAAACAAGGCAGGGCTGAGTCACAAAGGAGGTCCCCACAGGATGGCAAAATAAAATATAAATTAGTAGCACCAACATGTGACCTACAATAGCTGAGAGCCTAATGGCACCAGAGTCTCAGCTGGCCTGTTCCTTCAATAACTTCACATAATTACTTCTGAGTGAGCACAGATGGTCTTCTCCTGCATTGCACCAGCAACTCTTGGGATGCAGCCACCAGAGGAACCCTCAGCTCAGGCTGTCCTGGCTGCTTGAAGTTGATCACTAAGAGGTACCCAGAGGCAAACACTAAAAACTAAGGACCAGGTCCTGAGCTGGTGTAAATGGATGGTGTAAAGTTCCATTGACTTCAGAGTAGCAAGGGCTGTTTACACCAGTGGGGATCTGGCTCATTGACTTCCATGGAGCAGCATCCATTTACTCCATCTGGGGATCTGGCCCATGAGGCAGTTTCCAATTTATATTCTTTGCCTGTGAAACTGAACCAAAAAAGAGTCAAAAGTTCGTAATCAATCTGCTCTTTCTTAGTGCTTTGTCCATGATATTAGTTACAAGTGTAATTTGTAAGGGTGACAGAATGATTCATTCCCACTGGGGACAGAACTTTGGAGGAATTCGGTGTTGTGGAGATTTTCTATATCTGACCTTCAACTTCTACTGGGATGAATGGCCCAGCTTTTCTTTCTTTCTTTCGTTCTTTCTCAGTAGTTACATTTTTTCCTTTCTGCAGACAACACTTAAATAAAAGGCTCCTTTGGCTGCAGATGCACTGTTTAAAAGTGTTACATTCACACTAGACATTCATGTCAGAGAATGATATATGAAGGGCCATATCCCCAGTGGGTATGAATCAGCCCTAGATCTATTGGAATCAATGGTTCTGATCCCCAACTAGTTCAAATCAGGGAAGCACCACTGGAGTGAATGGGTCAGAGCCTCAGTTTTTGTAAATCACCTTTAGCTGCCTTGGCATCAAAGGGTCCAGATCCCCAAACAGCTGTTGCGTAAACCAGCCCCAGTCCCACTGAAATCCATTAGACCAGTTCCTCAGCAGCTGTAAATTGGCATAGTTCTATGGAACCAGGCCAGGTGACATAAGCTGAATATCTGTGCCATGATGTCTAGTTTTTTGCTTGTTCCTGTATCTGAGATGCTTATTGCTGGACTTCACAATCCTATCTCAATGCTCATAGAATATTCCAATAACATGGTTAATAGAAATCTATGAGATGGGTACCAAGCCAGTAAATGAGCAGATTAATATTATAACTACACAGGAATACCCCGATAGTGAAGGCTGCGCCATGACTTCCGTTTAAATTACCACCTCTCTTTAAAAAAAAAGAGACACTTAGTCAAATTTCTTTGATATTTAATGTGCCTTAGGAGGGTGAAGGATAGGGTTAGTGACCTAAGTTTGGGGTCATTTGAGCTAAGGGTTGTGGAGATATGAGCCCAGTTACAAGTTTCTAGGTTTGTTTATTTTGCTTAGAGCCAAAGATCAAACTATTGATGTGATGTGGGTCAAAATTGTCTCAAGGTGTTGAGTTTTACCCCAGTAGTAAATGGCCCCCATTAAATGTTCTCTGAGCTCATGCAGTCCCACACTGAAAGAGCTCAGCAGAATGTGTGGAGGCAAACAGTGTCAGAGTCCAGGAAAACAGGTAATGAACGCAAGGAGAGGAGGGATGAGTGAGATGAGAGGTGACGGGAGCAAGATGAGAGGTGGTGGCAGAATGATGAAAGGAGTCAGGATCCAATGCTGAGGCCATTGGGGGAATGAAACTGATATGCTCCGGCATCTGGTGGAGCTGCAGGAAAGGAAACTGGAGCACTGACCACCACTGCAGACCCTGTGTAACTGCCCTCCCCGCTCTCCATGTTCCATAACCTCCTCACTCAGATGCCCAAGAACACGGAGGAGTGGGGCTTCGGGGACCCAACCACTCCACCCCAGAGGACTGCCCAAGCAACAAAAGACTGGCATTCGATCAGTTTTGAAGTACAGTGTGACCTTGTTCTTCCCTCCTGCCCTCATCCACCTCACCTGGTGATTCCCTCCTCACCACTCCTCCCAGGCTACCTTGTGAGTTTCCCCCCTGTTTGTGTGATGAATTAATAAAGAATGCATGATTCTGAAACAATAATGACTTTATTGCCTCTGCAAATGGTGATCGAAGAGGGGAGGTCAGTTGGCTTACAGGGAAGTAGAGTCAACCAAGTGGGGCAGGTTTTCATCAAGGAAAAACAAACAGAACTGTCACAGTGTAGCCTGGCCAGTCATGAAACTGGTTTTCAAAGCTTCTCTGATGTGCAGCGTGCCCTGCTGTGCTCTTCTAAGCACCCTTATGTCTGGCTGTGCGTAATCAGTGGCCAGGCAATTTGCCTCAACCTCCCACCCCACAATAAATGTCTTCCCCTTACTCTTACAGCGTAAGGGGAGCACACAGCAGGCAGCAATTAAAATGGGAATATTGGTTTCGCTGATGTCTAACTGAGCCAGTAAACTGCCCCAGCAAGCTTTTAAACCTCCAAATGCACATTCTACCACCATTCTGCACTTGCTCAGCCTGTAGTTGAACAGCTCCTGACTACTATCCAGGTTCCTGTGTATGGCTTCATAAGTCATGGCATTAAGGGGTAGGCTGGGTCCCCAAGGATAACTATTGGCATTTCAACATCTCCATTGGTAATTTTTCTGGTGTGGGAAGTAAGTTCTTTCCTGCAGCTGTTCAAACAGATCAGAGTTCCTGAAGATGCGCGCATCATGCACCTTTCCCAGCCTTCCCACACTGATATCGGTGAAACGTTCCTTGTATTCCACCAGTGCTTGCAGCACCATTGAAAAGTATCCCTTGCGGTTTATGTACTTGCTGCCTTGGTGCTCCGGTGCCAAGATAGGGATATGTGTTCCGCCTATCACCCCACCACAGTTCGGGAAACCCACATCCTCCTCCCATGTAGTCCAGGCAGGAACCTGTTTGCTGCAGGAAGCCAGCATGCTCAGCTGGGCAGTAGCTATGTGAGGTCTCCACATCAAGCAAACAGGAAGAATAATTTAAAACTTCCTGGGGCTTTGAAAGAGGAGGGGTGCATGCCAGAGTAGCTTGATTCAGGGAGGCTGAATTCAAAAACAGTGACTGGAGTGGTCACAGTGAGCATTGTGGGGTACCTCCTGGAGACTTGTTACAGTGATGTGAGGAACGCAGTGTCTACACTGATGTTATGTTGCAAAAAGCTTCACGACTCTTGCCAAGGTGGTTTTATTATGTCGGAAGAGCAGGAGAGTTAAATCTGCAGGAGGAGCATTGCAGTGTGTACACTGTCACTGCTTTGTCAACAGAAGTTGCCTTTTGTTGACAGAACTGTGTAGTGTAGACAAGGCCATAGTGTCACAGCTAAATATGAGGTAGAAAACATAGTTTAGCATAAGTAGTTGACACATATTCCAAGAGACCATTCAAGATGAAGTGCCCTGTTAACATTCCTCGTCATAGAACAAAACAGAGCACACAGAAGCCAAAGTGGCAGCTATGGAATCTTACCCCATTCAACAGTCTCTGGATAT
Organism: Gopherus flavomarginatus; assembly: GCF_025201925.1. Classification (NCBI taxonomy): domain Eukaryota; kingdom Metazoa; phylum Chordata; order Testudines; family Testudinidae; genus Gopherus; species Gopherus flavomarginatus. Next base: position 18,770,284 of record NC_066628.1, read on the forward strand.
GTGCCTCTACCCTGCCCTAGAAGGACCCTTTCTGTATATAAAAGAAGATTCCCTTCTCCATATCCCTGTATGCTTCCTTAGTAATGGACCAGAAGAATTATTGTGGCAAATTATTGCCAGTAATGTTGATATTAGTGTAATGGGGAGACATCCTCTGGGAACTGGACAAAGATATGCAGTGCATTTCATACAGGCCACCATAAAGAAATCAGTAAAAAACCTAATAATTATTTATCCAGAGTGGAGCAGCTTCAAATGGAGTGATTGTGGGAGCCTCACATCAGAATACCCTTAACTCTGATGACATGGATGGGGCACTGGATGCTTTCTGTATGCAAGCCCTTGTCAATTATGATCTCTCTCTCTACTCCTTTCAACAGTGTGGTGTCTAAAGTCACTGACACATCAGGTCCCAGAATCCTAATTATTGAAAGAAGCCAGCAAGAGTGGCAGAATGGTGTCAGAGGGCACAGCATTAATGTAGATAACATTGCCCCAACAGTTACATAAAAGCTAAATTTGTGTTGTTCCTTATGAGACTCACAGCTCCAAGTCTGGAGACTCCTTGCAAGTTCTCAGATGTGAAATGCCATAAAATTAAGTGACAGCAATATTTGTATTATTTGTTCATTTGGCCTGGTAAGAAAGCCCACACGCTAGACCTCTGCTCTGTATTGTAAGAATATATGCAAAATACACTGACTTGGTCCAGCAAATCCTGGGTAACATTCTCCTTCCTTCAACATTAAACTCTTCCATTAACCGACCGTAATTTTTCACCATTAACCAATGGCAAAATTTTCCCCATAAGTCAACTAGAACATTCTCATCCTTCAACCACCCATAGACTCCTCTGCTCTCCGTAGCCAGACAAATCTGTCCTTCACCACCCGTAGACTCGTCTGCTCTCTACTAATGATGAGATTATCCTCCATTCACCCACCAAAACATTCTTCAGCAGAACTAGCCATAGACCTCTTTGCCCTTCACCACACAGAGTCTTCTGCACTTGACAACAATCACAGACCTTCCCTCCTCCTTATTCCCTATTCACAATCCATACAATTTGCCTTAACCAAACTAGACTTCTTCCCTTTTCACTGACCAGGAGATCATTCCCCGTTCATTGACTTTAATATTCTCCCTCCTCAACCAATGAAACTTCCATAAATTTTCCCATCAACCCAGCCAAGCCCTCAAGGAAAGCTAGGGAGAACAGATAAGCCAGCAGCCCATCCTGAAGGTTAACAGACTTGGTTTGCAGCTTCAGAAGACAATTCCACTGTCAGTGAAGCACCGTTGGTTTGTTCAAGTGCCTCAGCAGATTACCGTTGCCCTGGTGTCTACCTTAGGATGAAAGGAGGGACACTGTACCTTGATGTTTTCCAATGAGGCCATAACAACAAAGCTTGAAAGCAGAGCTGGCCAAAACATAGGCTTTCCGCTTTGTGGGAAATGTTGCTATTTCAAAATTTCCCTCTAACTGAAAACTCGGGGGGAGGGAATGTTTTAGAAACACCAACACATGGTGCTTCAGAAACGAAATTTTCTCCACAGGACCCTGGCATCTGCTGAGTGAAATGGACATTCTTGTCAGTTTTCTTGTCAGTTCAGCTGCTAATAGGAGCAGAATGTGAGTTTCACTCAAGAGCTGATTCCAGTCTCCCAGGTCAGCTGGTTGCCCATATTATGTGACTCAGTGGCAATTTTGGGAAGCCAGCTGGCCTGGAAGTCTGGAAGCGCTCGTGTTCCTGGGCCAGGGCTGTCTGCATGCTGAGATTGCCCTAGAGACATGACCCCTGGGAGCCCATACCAAGGTCTTCAAACTTCTTGCTCCTTAGCAGCTCAGCTTGGCAGGCAGGCAATCCATTGCCAGTCTGACCTTTCTTCCCTGGAAGTTCATCAAACCTGAGATGTTTCTGTGAATCATTTTGGGTTCTATGAATCAGCATTTTTGGACAAAACTCTGTTTCAATCAGAAGTTTTCCATCCAGCTCTACTTGTGAGCTACCCTGTGATTTATCTCTTCCAGAAGCTGGAGTGAGCTCCTACTCTGTATCACTGGAAAAACGGAATGAATACAGCTAAATCTTTTTGTATGAATAATAACTTTGCTTTTTCAGGGAATGTGATTCAGCTGAGTTGATGGCCCCTGCGTGAACATTCCAGCCATGCAGACAGGAACATTTATGGAAACAGTGACATTTAGGCAAATGGGATGGGGTTTTGGTCAGTGCACGCAATGGCACTTACATGGAAGCTAGGGAAGAAACTGGTCTTCCAACTGCACACCATGTTGGTCAACATCTTGGTGATGAGCATGCTGGTGAGCAGGATTTCCAGGAGGAGAGGTTGATGATGAAGAGTCATAATGGACTGGTAAGTCTAGAGAAGAAGGTCCAGTGATTATAACTTTGAGATAAAAAATTATTTTATGTTAATAATTCAAACTCAAGAAGGAGAGAGTAATTCCAATACACCAATTGTAAGGCTTTATTGGGAAAGGAGAGAAATGGAGACAGTGTCAGGGTCTGACACCAGTTTGGTTTTAGCCTTGAGCCCTATCCATATCCTTAACCCATATCCAACAGAGAATTGAGCATGAGTTTCCTTTAAACCTTCCCTTTAAACCTACAATTAAAGTAAAGAATGTGCTGAAGTGGCTGTGGAATCAGGGCCTTTGTACAGAATATTCAAAGGGAGTGAGTTTGAAATTCGTAATCATGAGCATTTGGAGCAGATCCTCAGATGATGAAAAGTCTCCGAGATCTATTGACTTCAATGGAGCTGTGACAATTTAAACCAGCTGAGGGCTGCCTCCTTGATGTTTAAGGATCCTGAGTGTGATGCTTCCATTTGTTCAGAGAAATGAAAGAGAGCATGTTAAAAATGTATCCTATCAAAACAGCTCAAAGTTCAAACACCAAGTATTTTAGAATGAACTTTTTGTAAATGACAGATAGAGTAAGATATAACCATAAAAATCTCTGTTAAATAATGCTTAATAAGGAGTATTTATAAGAAAATCATGATCTGGACATAGATAATCATTAACAGGAAAAGAAGCACGATAATTTGCACAATAATCTCCCTAGATTATTCATTATCTAGCTAGCTAGCTAACATAATTCACAATTGAATAGAAATCGATCATTATGATTAATGAGGTTGTCATTGTGGGGAGCAAACCTTCATGTCGCTCAGAAAATCCCATCAAAGAGATGACATATGAGCACTTCCAAGAGAGGGCAAACATTGGAAATCCTGTCTAACCAAACATTCACCACCTCCTTGGGCTTTCAGCAAACAAGTTAAGCAAAAAAAAAAAAACAAAGGTAAAAATCTGACAAACAAGTAAACAAAAAACACAAAGAACAATTGCATTGATACTTCAATCAAAGATTATCCCCCCAAAAAAAGAAGAGCTTGAGACCTCACTAGGGACTTTGCTATGGGTACTGATTTTATGGGCAGGGTGCTCAGATAGTATGGTGGTGGATAGCAGTACATGAAGATAGATTCCGATCTTATTTACATTGGTGTAAACCTATAATAACTCCTTTTTTCTTGAGTCATGTTTGTCAGAATTTTTCCTAGTGTAAATACCAGTTCTGCATAAACAGACTGAACAGTGTTTTCTCAGGGAGGCAATAAAGTCATCATCTGATTATGTAAAGAAACACAGAATGAAATTGTTACTGATGGAGAAATACGGACATTTTATTCTTAGATAATAACCTCCAACCTATCAGTTTACACAGTGCACCTTTGAGCTCTTTGTTTCTCATGCTGTAGATGATCGGATTCGTCATTGGTGGCAACATAGAATAGAGAACAGCCACCATGAGATCCAGACCTGAGGTTGAGCTAGAGGTGGATTTCAAGTAGGCAAAGTTCTCAGTGCAAATAAACAAGGAGACCACAATGAGGTGAGGGAGGCAGGTGGAGAAGGCTTTATGCTGGCCCTGCTCAGAGGGGATTCTCAGCACTGTGGTGAAGATCTGAACATATGACACAATTATGAAAACAAAGCAGCTTGAGGCTAAGCACACACTAAAGATGAGAAACCCGACTTCACTGAGGTCTGAGTTAGAACAAGCTAGCTTGAGGAGCTGGGGGACTTCACAGAAGAACTGATTCACCTCATTGCCGCCACAGAAGGAGATTGCAAAAGTGTTTCCAGTGTGGACTGCAGAATAGAGAATAACACTGATCCAGGCACTGGCTGCCATTTGGACACAAGCTCTTCTATTCATCACTGTCTCATAGTGCAGTGGTTGGCAGATGGCAACATATCGGTCGTACGCCATGATGGTCAGTATGGCAAAATCTGCTGAAGCAAAGAAGAAGACAAGAAAGACTTGGGCGACACATCCAGAATAAGAAATCAATCTTGTGTTCATGAGGGAGTTGGCCATGGATTTGGGGATGGTGACAGAGACGGAGCCGAGGTCTAGGATGGACAGATTCATCAGGAAGAAGTACATGGGGGTGTGAAGTTGGTGGTTGAGGGCTATGACTGTGATGATGAGAAGGTTCTCCAGCAGGGATGCCAGGTAGAGCACTAGAAACACCACAAAGTGTAAAATCTGCAGTCCTGGAACATCAAAGAATCCCAGGAGAAGGAATTTGGTCATGGTGATTTGGTTGGACATTTTCTTCCTCAGTACACTGTGTGATGGCTGTAGGGGAAATGAGAAGGACAATGATCAGATTTAGAGCGACAGTGGGAATAGCCCTAATTCCCTTTAATGTAATATCTCATTATATGAATGTCAAAGGTGCATAGCACTCATCACTTGCAATGATGAGGTATTGTTAGTGTTCCTCACCTCTGATGATCAATCAGTCAAGTTATCACATTAGTGTAAATTGGGTCGGCTCATTTAAAGTCAATGGAGCTTTGTTACTTTATACTTTTTGAGGATTTAGCCCAAGATGTGGCCCGTAAAATGCTTTATGAAGGATGAAACAAAGTACAATTCAAACCCAACAATGCTTCCAAAGAAGGTCCCTCTGCTGCAACCATCACCAAGCTCACGGGTTGGCCATGAAATGGATAAACTAAAATGCCAGCACAGCCTGATTCTCATGTAGACTCACCCAGCATCATAAGTAGCAGCTCATCTGTGATTTTTCTACCCCAAGCTCTATGCCTAGATGGCCTGCTGTCTGCTTCCAAACTGATTTATGGCACCAACTCCCAGCTGCACTTCGGCCTGCGTGTAACAATGGACTAGCGGCATCTCTCTGTCACCACTATGTTGTATCATTTACTCTGCATTGTGTGGTGCAGGGGTTGTTAGGACACTTGGACTCTACTCTTGTCTCTGCCAGTGACCTGCTGTGTGACCTTAGGCTAGCCATTTCCCCTCTTTTTGCCTCTGTTTCCCCTCCCTTCCTCCCTTTCTCTGCTCTGTCTACTAGGACAACTATCTCTTTGGAAGAGAAATCACATAGATGCAGTAGAATAAATGGTTTGAAATTAAGGTCTTATCAGGCAATATTAATGTTCTCCAATTTATTTGAAGTTTAAGGCAGGTTGGAAATTTTCATCTGTGTTCTTTTTAAAAGAAAGCGGGTTTTCAGCTAAACAACAACAAATCTCAGAATCTGTCTGCTTTTCTCCAAAGATTTTGTGATTGGTTAGTAAAGAAATTGAAAATTCAAAACTGAAACATTTTTGGTTTTGTGATAAAAATAATCCAGTTTTCAGCAAGAAGTTTTCATTTGGCAAAAACTGAAAAAAAATGAATTTGATGTTTTCAGTTAAAAGTCAAAATTTTCCAGAAGGATGGAAAAATTCCAATCAGCAGTAGGTATTTGATTAAATTGAGAGTAAAAGTCTTAACAAGTTCATATTGTAATTCATATTTATCATCTTCATTTTCCCCTGTATGTTGATTCCCCAACATATTTAATTGAAATAGAAAACTTACTATGCTGATCTTTGTGGATTTTTTTCCCAACTTATGATACATTCAATCATCCGGCACCAGGATTCTTTGGTCAATATCTACCAGAATCTAGAAGCTAAAGGCACAGGCATCTGAGAATCCTTTCCTGCTTCATTTTGAGACTGCTCAGCCAGAACTTGACTCAAACCTGTTGGCTTTGCAGATGAGCTGTGTGTAGCTGGTGCTGATCATCACCGGCATTAAAGGACCGATGCTGCAGAAAGGTGATTTATTTATGTCTATTTCCTAAGGGCTAGTGGGACTCACTCCCTGGAGCCCTGCACAGCTCAGCAGCACAGGCCCACAGGCAAGTGCATAGATGAGTTGGTGATAAAGCCAAAAGAGCCATTCTGATCCTCTAGTCTGCACCTAAAATAGCACAGGCCTATGATCTCCCCTGGTGTTCCCTGATTCCAGCCCAGCTTCTGTGTTATCTGTGGGCCAGGATCACAAAGCTGAAGACAGGCACCTACAGGGATTTATCAATGTTCCTAAATGAGTTAGGTGGCCAAGTCCCATAGTCATTCAGTGGGAGTGAGGAGCTTAACCTGCTTAGATGCTATTGTAAATCCCAATAGGCAGCTATCTCCTTCTTTAAGTCCCTAAACCCCTTTGTAATCCTGGCCCTGTGTCTCTCGTTAACTTCCAAAGCCTGGGCTTCCCCTGAATTGCTGAAAATGGTGCCAGGGATTTGCAAAGGACTCTATGGCAGTAAGGCATGTACATCCTGGGCTCCTAAATCCCTTAGACACCCTTGAGAATCCCAGCCTGAAATGATAACTAGGACTGCCTGCTGTCTTGAGAAAGAAGGTCGAGATGCTAAGAACTCCTGTGATGGAAGCCCAGCTATGCAGCTATGTTACCTCAACTCTCTGTGCCTCACTGTACCAAAATCTGGGGAATAATAATTTAGACTGGATGACAATTTTATAAAGAAACTTTTATTTAGAGATGTTTCCCTCCCTCTCCCTCCCTCCATCTCCCTCACCCTACCCAGACCCCCAAGCAAACACCCACAGCCCTTAATCTTCTCCCACCCTTCTCACAACCCCCACCCCACGGACCCTGTCAGCCCCTGTTCTTTGAGATTTCCCCTCCCATGGCCGAGTCAATTCTCACCCAGAGTTCTTGACTTAGCTTCCTCAGAGATCCGTGCTTAACCTCTTTGTCCACCAGTCCCCTGCTATGCCCACCAGTTCTCTCCTCTCTCAGCCCCACTCCCTTGACATGGCCCCAGCTCCAAGGAACAGCCACTCACCTCTGGCTCCAAACACCTGCCCATTCTCTCCTCCTCCTCCCCATTGGCAAGCCCCGGCCACCACTTCCTTCCTTCCTTTCCCACTCTCCTCCTTCATCTTCCTGGCCAAGCACCTTTTCTGAACAGTATTTCCAGGGTGGCCTCTGCCCACTGCCAACCAGGAACTCACTTCCACAAGGTATTGCTGAGACAAAAAGGTCAGCGGGATGAGACATTGGCATGGATCACAAGAGCCTTCGTGGTTACATTAGATCAGAGAATGAATTCAACTGCCATGGTGCAGGTCTCCAAACAGCCATTAACTCACAGGGAACCTCCCTGAAATAGAGATCAGCGCAGAATTGTCCACTGGGGGGGGGTGGTCCCTGTCCCTCTATTTTCAGCAGCTGATGGCGGTCCCTCCAAGAGTCACAGCTCTGAGCTGGGCTGTTCCCAGGAGCTTGTGGAAAGAGGTACATTTACTCCCATAAAGCTCTGCTTACTCCCAGGGCTGGATTTAGATACTCCAGGGCCATGCATGGAGGTGGAGAGGGCTTCAAAGAAAGGCTGGGACAATAGCATGGGACCCTGCTCTGTCACAGAAGAGTAGCAGGTGAATGTCCCCCAACCCCTTGGGATCAGCTCGGTGCCCACAGACAGGCAGAGGGCAGTCATGGTCCCCACAATCCTTACCTCCCCAGCCAGGATGTGTCTGCTAGGGTGAGGCGGTCAGGACTGCTGTGCTCTTCCCCTCCCTGAACAGAGAGCCCCCTGCATTGGTGGGGTTGTTGAGGTGCTCCAGAGCACAGGTGCTGGGAATTCAAACGCCATGGAGATGCCTGGGGCAGTTCCCTTCTCCCAGAACCATTCTCTCAGACCCTCTTCAGACTCAGGCAGACAATGGGGCTGGTGCTGCAATGGGGGCAGATTTCCCTATTCTACCTCTATTGTTCCAGGCTGTGGGTAGTGCAGCATCTGTTGCTGGCCCCAGTCAGACCAAGGGCACTGGACACCCCCATCCACCGTACCCCAGCATGTCCCATTCCTGGTATCTAGTCATGCTGTCCTTGATGCGGTACAGCAGGCACTCTGATATCAGTGGGTTCTCCTTGAGATTCATCAGGTGAGGAGTTTACAGGTGGGGGGGCAGAGGGATAGTGAAATAAGGTAGGAGACGCTGTGATTAGTGGGGGGCTGAAGGGCAAAGCACTTCATAGAGAACGGTCATGCCCCAGGGGAATCTGGGTTTGAAGGGCCCAGAACCACACAGAAGGGCCACACCTCAGCAGGGGCTGGAGTCAAAGGACATGCATCTCCTCTTCCTTAGACCGGACATACTCCATTGTAACACCCTGGGGTGAGTGAGGGGGAAATCAGCCCCATTCAGTACAAAGGAGTTACTCCTGATTTACGCCAGGGTGAGTGAGAGGGAATCAGCCCTATCCACTCCAAAGGAGTCACTTCTAACTTTTCTTAACGTTGGTGTGTTTTGGTGCTGATTTATTGTGCACAGACAGAGATCAAACAAGGGCTCAGATACTCACAGCAGGGAGCATTTCTAGTGTTCAAGGGCCACTCACCAACTCTTTGGAAGAAATAAAGTGACAGCGTTATTAGTCAAAGGGTTTAGCTCTCAGTTAGGCCCATCAGCCTTCGAAGGACTTGGAGTCGCAGCGAATGGATTACGCTGAGCATGTGCATGGAGAGAGGATGAACAGGTTCAAAGCTACCTCTGGCTCACAGGCTGCGAGTCCTTGAAGGGGGAATGTCCAGTAGTGGCTGACAAACCCGTATGCCATCTTGGCACTTTGAGTTCAGATCAAACCCTGATCCAAAATCTGAACCTAAGAATAAGGAGGCACCTGGCTTTGTCTGAGGGTTTCTAACTGTAGGGAAAAGTCACCTGGGCACCACTGGATATTTAGATGGTAATGAAACAATTTTTGAAATACACTTACCTACTGGGAGACGAGGATGATGAGGGTGGAAAAGCAGGTGGGAATTGCGAGAATAGGGTTTGCGGGGCAGCAAGGGGAGGGAGGTTATGGGGAAAGGGACGAATAGGATGGGTGGGTAGGAGATGAGTTGGGGGTCAGGAGATGAGGGGTGGGACACTGTGAAGAGGGGACATGAGGGTGAGTGACAGGGGACTGGGAGAACATCTGGGTGTGATGTCCTAACTCTTTCAATCTTCAGAGAGCTCTATGTTCTCTCCCCTCCCCAGTGCAAAGCCTCACTTTCCTGTTAGGTCCAGTTTTGCAGTGTGAACAATAAAGCGAGCACAACACTGAGCTGTTTTTCCGTCAGCGCTGTCATAAACAGATGGTTAAGGGTTAATGCCTCTTTTACCTGTAAAGGGTTAAAAAGTTCACCTAGCCTAGCTAACACCTGACCAGAGGAACCAATGGGGGAACAAGATGTTTCAAAAGGAAGGAGGGAAGTTTTTCCTTTGTTTAGAGTTTGTTTTCAGCCGGATTGAATAGATCAAGGAAGCAGCCTCTTATCAGAGTAGTAAGTTTTAGAAAGGAATAAATAGGTTTATGTTTATTTTCTTTGTAACTTGTCTTGGTACCATTAAGGGAATTATCAAAAATTGGGTACATGGGTATTTTTTCTTTGTGTAACTAAATTTGTGCCCAGGGGAACATCATCTGTGTTTTGAATCTGTTGTCTGTGAGAGTAGCTAGTATGCTAATATCTCCCAGAGGGTTTTCTTTTATCTTTCTTTTCTTTAATTAAAAGCCTTTTTAATTAATACCTGATTGATTTTTCCCTGTTTTTTTTTTAGATCCAAAGGGATTGGATCTGGACTCACCAGGGATTAGTGGGGGGGAAAGAAGGGGGGATGGTTAATTTCTCCTTGTTTTAAGATCCAAGGGGTTTGGATCTGTGTTCACCAGGGAATTGGTGAAGTCCCTCAAGGCTACCCAGGGAGGGGAAAGTTTTAGGGGGATAGGGAGTGCTCCAGACTCTGAAATTCTGGATGGTGGCGGCGATACCAGATCTAAGCTAGTAATTAAGCTTAGAAGTGTCCATGCAGGTCCCCACTTCTGTACCCTAAAGTTCAGAGTGGGGAAGGAACCCTGACAAGTGCTCTCTGCACCTGTGTGCCTATCTCCTACCCTGCTGGATCCAGAACTAGAACGAGGGGCAGGGCGCCTGGCAGCCCCACATTCACCTCCCTTGTATGTGCCAGTAGCAGGGGGCTCGCGATGCATCTATGGTGTCGGATACCCTTCCCTCTCCCTCTTTTGTGATCTTGGGGGCTTTCTCCTTCCCTTTTGACAGGAGAGGGAACTGAGCCTCTCCCTAATCACCCCTCCCGATGTGTGCCAGGGTCTGGGGAAGCGCCGCCGCTCAGGGTGTGAAGCTGAGAGGAACCCAGAATGACCAAGTAGTGCACAGATTACAGCTCCTTTCTAGAAAAATGTGATGGTTCTTAAAAGATCCTTTTACTTCACTCATCATCCATATCCACAGCCACCTGCAGCTGCCACAGTGACCACTAACTCCAATCAACAAGCTTCCTTTTTGTTGAAAAACTAGGAAATAAAATGGCAAAAAACATTATTAACACAGAGTTAATGTTTCCCAGTGACAGCTCATGCCTGTTCAGAAGGTCGAGTTCAGCTAACTCATGATTCTAACAAGGAAATGCAGAAATGAATTAAATGCCCTCATAATTTAGATAGATAGATAGATAGATTCTTATCTTAATCACAGTAGAGTAACTCCACTGACTTCAGTGAACTTAGTCTGCATTATTACTACCGTGAACACAACATTTTTGCATAAAAAGCCTGAACATCACATTCCCATGGAGACAATAATGTCATCAGTTGATTATATCTGTAAAGAAGCACAGAATGAAAACATAGTCATGGGAGAAATCTGGAAATTTTATTCTTTTTGGATAACTTCCCCTCAGTTAGTTTCCTCAGGGCAGATTTTATCTCCTTGTTCCTGATGCTGTAGATGGCTGGATTCATCACTGGAGGCATCACAGAATAAAGAACAGCCACTATGACATCCAGACCTGATGATGAGCTGGAGGTGGATTTCATGCAGGCAAAGGTGGCAGTGCAAACTAACAAGGAGACCACAGTGAGGTGAGGGAGGCAGGTGGAGAAGGCTTTATTCCGGCCCTGCTCAGAGGGGATTCTCAGCACGGTTTTGAAGATCTGAACATATGACTCAATTATAAAAGCAAAGCAACATAAGCCTAAGAAAAAGAGAAAAGAAGTAATAACAACTTCACTGAGGTATGTGTCATTGCAAGTGATCTTGAGCAGTTGGAGGATATCACAGAAGAACTGATCCACCTTGTTACCACCACAAAAAGGTAATGCAAATATGTTCCCAGTCTGCATAGTAGAAATGGGAATTCCACTGATCCAGGCACTGGCTGCCATTTGGACACAAGCTCCCCTGTTCATTGTAGTCTCATAGTGCAGTGGTTGGCAGATGGCAACGTACCGGTCGTAAACCATGATGGTGAGAAAAGCAAAGTCAGTCTCAGTAAAGAAACTGAAGAGAAAGACTTGGGCAATGCACCCAGAATAAGAAATCGACCTGGTGTTCAACAGGGAGTTTGCCATGGACTTCGGGACTGTGACGGAGATGGAACCGAGGTCAGGTATGGACAAATTCATCAGGAAGAAGTACATGGGGGTGTGAAGGTGGTGGTCGACCACTACAAGGATGATAACAAGGAGATTTCCCACCAGGGCTGCCAGGTAAATCCCTAAAAACACCACAGAGTGTAAAATCTGCAGCTCCCGAACCTCAGAGAACCCCCAGGAGAACGAACTTGGTCACGGTGGTTCGGTTGGACATTTTTTTTCTCAGTACATCATGGACTGTCTGTGGAAAGAAGGGCAAGGGCAGTGGTCAGGCTAATGTTCTCTCATCTCCTCATCTGTCACAATCACACCACTAGTGAGGAGCATTGTCACACCAGTGTAAATTGCCACAGCTCTCTTACAGTCAATGGGTGGCGTCCGTTGCCTCCATCTGAGGATCTGATCCAAGATGTAGCTTGATAAAAAGCAGTGTATATATGGATCAAGTTACAATCCAAACCCAACAGTCTTAGAAATGATGGTCATCCTATTGCGACAATAGAGAGGTAGTTTAGGCTACATCCAAACTATGAGCTAGGGAAGTGATTCCCAGATCACATATACTACTTGCAATATCTCAAGGATGACTAGCACAAGTCTGAAAATAGTGTAGCCATGGCAGAAGGGGAAACTGTGCTGAATACAGTACTGTCATAAACAGATAGCTAAGGGTTAACATCTCTTTCACCTGGAAATAAGTATCTGAAGCACCTGACCAGAGGACCAATCAGGAAACAGGATTTTTTCAACTCTGGGTGGAGGGAAGTTTGTGTGTGAGTCCTTTGTTCTTGGTCTTCTGTCTGACTCTCTCTTGGCTATGAGGGGATTTCTATTTCCTGCTATCTAATCTTCTGTTTCCAAGTTGTGAGTACAGAGATCATAAAAACAATAGGGGTTATTGTTTTTTTCTTTTGTATTTACATGTCTATAGTTGCTGGAGTGCTTTGAATTGTATTCTTTTTGAATAAGGCTGTTTATTCATATTTCTTTTAAGCAATTGACCCTGTATTTGTCACCTTAATACAGAGAAACCATTTTTATGTATTTTTCTTTCTTTTTATATAAAGCTTTCTTTTTAAGACCTGTTGGAGTTTTTCTTTAGTGGGGGACTCCAGGGAATTGAGTCTGTGCTCACCAGGGAATTTGTGGGAGGAAGAAGTCAGGGGGAAATCTGTGTGTGTTAGATTTACTAGCCTGACTTTGCATTCCCTCTGGGTGAAGAGGGAAGTGCTTGTGTTTCCAGGACTGGAAATAGAGAGGGTGGACTCCCTCTGTTTAGATTCACGGAGTTTGCTTCTGTGTATCTCTCCAGGAACACCTGGAGGAGGGAAGGGAAAAGGTTTATTTCCCTTTGTTGTGAGACTCAAGGGATTTGGGTCTTGGGGTCCCCAGGGAAGGTTTTTGGGGGGACCAGAGTGCCCCAAAACACTCTAATTTTTTGGGTGGTGGCAGCTTTACCAAGTCCAAGCTGGTAACTAAGCTTGGAGGTTTTCATGCTAACCCCCATATTTTGGACGCTAAGGTCCAAATCTGGGACTAGGTTTATGACAAGTACATAGCACCAGAGTTCAGGCGGCTTTGTATTCTGCATGGCTACCGCAGGTACACTGCTATTTATGCTCACAAAGCTAGCACATGTGTACATCCATGCAAGCTGGGGAATCACAGCCCTAGCTTGCTGAGTAGATGTAGCCTAAAAGAGTTTGGCTGATTAACTGAGCAAAATGCCAGCTGAAAGGAGTTATGATCACTCTCTATAAACACATCAAGGGAGTAAACACGAGGAAGGGAGTAGAGCTACTGATGCTAAAGGAGAATGTTGGCACAAGAAGGAATGGGGATAAATTGTCCAGGAGTAAATTTAGCTTGGAAATGAGAAGAACGTTTGTCCCCATCAGAGCAGGGACAATATAGAGCAGCATCCCATTAGGAGCCGTTGTGGATTAACAACCTAACTGGTGTTAACACTGAGCTGTGTCAGTTTAGGATGGGGATTATATGACTGAGTTGCCAATGAGAGCAGTGGATTGGACTCAGTGAGCCAGGTCCCTTCTAGTCATATCTTCCTTGCAGGGGCAGCTCTAGATATTTTGCCACCCCAAGCACGGTAGGCAGGCTCTCTTTGGTGGCTTGCCTGCGAGAGGTCTGAGGAAGCTGAGGGAACAGCGGACCCTCCGCAGGCATGCCGCTGAAGGCAATCTGTCTGCTGCCTTTGAGGCAACCAGCAGAGGGCACCCCATGGTTGCCGCCCCAGGCATGCGCTTGTCATGCTGGTGCCTGGAGCCACCCCTGCTTCTTAGGACAAACAGCAGGCTAACAACTTGGACAGGAAACTAAACTTCTAAAGCAGCAGCACAACCTGATCCTCTCTTCCCAGGGAAAAACGACACAGACATACCCAGTGGCCTAAGCCCCAACTCATCTGTGATGATTCCACACTGAGTTCTGTGCAGAGACGTCCTGCTACCTGCTTACAGATTGATTCATGGCCCCTGATATCTGCTGCACTTGTGTCTCTGTGTAATGATGGGACAGGAGCATCCCTTTGTTACTGCTATGGTTTATCATTTCCCTCTCTACCTTCATGTCTGCGCTGTGCAGATCAGTGGCAGTCAGGAGACCTGGGTTATGTTCTTGTCTTTGCCACTGACCTTCTGGGTGACTTTGGGCAAGTCACTTCCCCTTTCTGTGCCTCTGTTTCCTCTCCCCCACTTTCTCTGCCTTGTCTACTAGGACTGTGATCTTGGTTAGGGAGGGGCTGTGTTTTACTATGTGTATGTTCTGTGCACCTGTTTACAGCCTTGGTGTTCAGATGTCAGCAGTGTGGGACAGAGGATATGGGGCTAGAGCAGGAGGTCTTGATGCTCTCCCCTTCATTTCCTCTGTGTCTTTGGGCAGGGTTGAGATAGACAGGCTTCAGGTGGCTGGTGCAAAGCTGACTCTGAGTTTACAGTTTACAGGTGCTAGAGTGTACAAAACACAATCTGCAGGCTTTGCTGCTATCCTGTTTTTGCTGCTGTGCTGGTTTTTTTACCTTTCCATAACTATTCCTTTGAAATAGAAATAAACACAGTTGCAACAGAAGAAACAGGTTTGAAATGGCTGTATTATTAAATATAAGAATAATGGTTCCCAACTTTGTTTAAAGCTCAATTTCCAGTTAGGGGTGGTCAGAGATTTCCTGCCCATTTTTGTTTTTAAAAAATGTCCAGGTAAAATTTCTGCTATATTTGAAACAAATTTTTTAAACTGAAAACCACAATTTTCTTTTGTTGGCAACTAACATTTTCACTTTACACTAATTTTTTGCTAAAAACAAATACGTTTGGTTGCCAAATCCTGATTTTTTTACTGATTTTAGGTATCTGATGCAAAGTCAAAATTTTGCACTGATTTTTTCTCTGACTGGCTCTAGCTCTCTGACTTAACTGATAGCTAAAGCCTTAAAGGGTCCAAATGCTAATTTATGTTTAGTGTCTTACATTTGATCTGTATCTTAAACCACAACTATATTTAATTGAAATAGTGAATTAACTGTGCTGCTCACTGTGGATTTTTCCCCAACTTGAGATGTATTTGATTTTCCAGCACCAGGATTCTTTGATCATTATTTTTCTATCTCCATTTCCCTACCACTGTAGTATCTAGAAGCCAAAGACACAGCTATGTAAGAGCCCTTTCACCCCTCACTCTGCATCGATGTACCGGGTCTGGTGAAGACACACTACATCAATGGGAGACCATTTTTCCATCGACGTCGGTAATCCACCTCAACAAGAGGTGGAAGATACATCGAGGGGAGAACGTTTCCCTTTGACATAGCATAGTGTGGACACCGTGGTAAGTGGTTCTAAGCTACGTTGATTGAAGTTACATGTTTAAGTAACATAAGTAGAGTATCTCGGATTGAGTTAGCACGGTAGTGTAGACCAGACTTAACAGTTCAGATTGTAATTTCACATTTATGTTCTTAAATACTAATAGCCCAAAATATGTAATTGAAATACCAAACTTACTGTGGTGGTCTTTGTGGAATTTGTCTCAGCTTGTGATGCGGTCAATTCACAGGCATCAGAATTATTTGGACATTATCTATCTATCTATCTATCTATCACTGTGTTATCCAGCAGCCCTTTGCTGTCCCCTTGCTGTATGTCCTGAGTTGCTGGCTCTCTCTGCAGTTCTTAGCAGATCAGGATCTATTCCACAGATGGGCACTCCCTGCTCCCCTCCCAGGGTTGGCTTGGCTGAGAGGCGATGGACTAAATGGGACCAGGGACTGAAAGCCCCTTCCAGCTCTAGAGATGATTCAAGCTAGTGCAGGCTTCAGATATGGTCACAGCCCAGAATGTCCCTGCTCTGGGGTTAAACAGCTGAATCCAGTCTCCAGGGCTGTGAGCCCAGCTCTGAACTCACCTCTGGAGCAAATCATCCTGACAACCTGCACTAGCTGATCGTAACCCCACAGATGTGAAGCAGCATCCACCCTGGATTTCTCATGATGGCAGCAACCCTGGAAGAACCCTTGGCTAAAAACAAAGCAGGACACAGTCTGAAAGGGTACCCCCAAGGTGTTTTCAGAAATAAAATATATAGCACAGACATGTAACTTGCAAGAGCTAAGAGCCCAGTGGCACCAGAGCCTCATTTGGCCTAAAATACCCTCTTCCTTCATTAATCCCACATAATTACCTCTGGGAGAACAGAGATATTTTTGTCTCTTGCATTGCATCAGCATCTCCTGGGATGCAGCCACCAGAGATAACTGCTGCTCAGACTGACCCGGTTGCTTCAAGCAGATTACTAGAAGGTACTCAGAGGCAAAGACTAAAAACTAAGGGCCAGGTACAAACCCAGTGGAAAATTATACAGTTCAATTGACTTCAGAGTAGTTGGGACTATTTATTCCAGCTTGGAATCTGGTCCTGTGATTTGAATGGAGATATGCTGGTTTAAACCAGCTGGGGATCTGGCCCACCACAGAAATTCAAATCTATATTCTTTTCATGTGAACCTGATCTGAAACTGATTCCAAAGTTCCTAACCTGTCTGCACTTTCTTAGCTCTTTGCCCCTTGGGATTAATTACAAGTGAAACTTTTAATGGCGATGGAGACATTCATTTCCACTCAGGATAGAACTTTGGAGGAATTCAGTGTTGCTAAGATTTTCTGTATCTGATCTTCCGCCTCTGTTGGGATGAATGGCCCAGAATCTTTCTTTCTTTCTTTCTTTCTTTCTTTCTTTCTTTCTTTCTTTCTTTCTTTCTTTCTTTCTCAACATTTACAATGTTTTTCCTCTTACTGCAAACAGCACTAAACTAAAAGGCTCATTGGGCTGTAGATGCAACTCTGCATGACATTTTGAAAACCTGTAATTCATATTAGTTGCCCAGCATGTGTAAATAGGCTGTAGCTCCTTTGGAGTCTGCATCCATGATGCCTACTCTGCAGTGTTAATTACCTACTTCGTGTTAATTATCCAATTCATTTTAAGTGGTTTTCTACAACATGTGTGATCTCATTAGAGTAACAATATATCCTCTCTTGTGTTTAGCTTGGACACTCTGGTTCTCTTCTCTAAGACCCAAGGAAGAGAGCTCTGAGAAGTCTGAAAGCTTATGCCTTCCACCAGCAGAAATTGCTCCAATAAAAGATGTTACCTCACCTATCTTGTCTCTCTCAAAATCTTGACAAGTCTTGCCCTACAGGAAACCCATTTCCCACCCAACTTTACTCTTCAAGTATTCTTCTGTGCTCTCTGTCTGGTCACCATGTACATGTAGACAACAGTAAAATTTAGATGTCTGTCTCAAAGTGATTTATCAAGCAGGGTCGGTATCATCAATCACATTTTCCAGATTGCACAAAGAGGGGAAATGACTGGTCTGAGGTCACACAGCTGCTCAGAAGAACAGAGCTCAGGTGTACTGAGTCCCAGTCCTTTACTCATGTTGCAATGACTGAGGAAGGATAGTCCATTCATTCGGATGCTAACCTGGAATCTGGGAGACCCAGCTCATTTCCCTGCTTTGCCACAAATTTCCTATGTTATCTTGGGCACATCACTCTCTGGGCCTCAGTTCCCATCTGTAACATGGGTATAACAGCACGGTCCTGCCTTATAGGGGTGGGTGGAGGATAAATATAGTAAAGAGGTAGGGGTTAAAACCGATGTGGTTGAAAATATTTGTTCTTTATGAAAATTTTGACTTTTTCTAAAACTGAACATTTTAGTCTGAAAATTGCCAAAAACTATTAAATTAAATTTTCAGACAAAATTTTTCTTTTTTCATATTTCATTTTTTAAAGAAAAACTGAAAAATTACAAGCATAGAAGAGGTATCATTTAAAAACTCATAGTTTGTTGACCAGTAATATCATGGCAAAATGTATGTAGCAGCGTTATATGTGAAGTTATAAATAAAAGATGAGCTCATGACTTAAAGTATGTTTTCTATATAAGCCTCAGGAGTGGACAAACCCGTTCCTCAAAGACAAAGAATAAGCCGAGGCCTCAGCCAAGTGTCAACAAGGTTGATGGGCCATTATCTGCTAAGTGGCCATGCTTTGGCAGAAAAGGGGACGGGGCAAAATTCTACATTTTAGCAAAGAAACTGCTTGGAGTTCCCTTCCACAAAGACTGCCTGTTGCCTTGCTCCTGGATGGAAATGGTTCTCAAAAAGGGGACAGAACTATAAAAAGAAGGGTCAGACACCCCAAGACACTGCTCTCTCTCTCTCTCCCTGTCCATAGCATTCACTGCATCTAAGGAAATAAAGGAAGCTGTTGTTGGACTCTGGAGAATGGACCCTGACTTAAGGGTTTTGGTCAGTCAAACTGCTGGAAGCACGTGAGGAGAAAACTTTGCTTTGAATGTAATAAAGTTTGTTAAGTTAGGCAGCATATTATCTTTATTTTTCTTGTATCCCATTTCTTTTATACCTCATTACTGGTACTCACTTCAAATCTATCTCTTTGTAGTTAATAAATTTATTTTATTGTTTTATCTAATCCAGTTTGTTTAAATTGAAGTGTCTGCATAACTATTTAAAATAATAAGCTGATATATTATTCCCTTAAAGGAATAACTGACTTAATGTATTTGGACTGTCCAGGAGAGGGCTGTGTTGAAGCAGGAGAGCTTGAGAGTGGCACCAGGTAGCAGAAAAAAATGGTTAGTGAGATTGAGACCACAATATGGAAGTCAAGCCACCCAGAGAGTGGGCAGAATCAAGGCCAGGAACCCCCATGTCCATTAGACAGCCACCAGCAAGAGGGAGACGTGAGTGATCTCAATGGTGGCATATTGCAATGGGTATCTGATAATCGCAAAGTAGTCAAAGGACATGACAGCAAGGAAGAAAAACTCCATGGAGCCCACCAGAAAGAGGAAGTAGGCCTGAGCATGGCAGCTAGAGAAGGAAATTCACCATATTGGTCAATATCTTGGGGATGAGCATGCTGGTGAGCAGGCCCTCCAGGAGGAAGAAGTTGGTGATGAAGGGACATTATGGACTAGTGAGTCTGGAGAAGAAGGTCCAGAGATTCTGGCTTTGAGATTAACTTGTTATTTTACATTAATACTCCAGACTCCAGAAGGGGAGAATAATTTCAATGCATCAATTGTAGGGCTTTGTTTGACTGAGAAAGGAGAGAAACTGCGGAAGTGTCAGAGTCTGACACCTGTTTGGTATTAGCCTTAAGTTCTATCCATAATCCTAACCCATATACAACAGGGATTTAAACATGGCTTTATCTTTAAATCTTCAGTGGGCCTACTCATGTGTTTAATGTTAAGAATGTGCTGAAGCGGTTTGTGGAATCAGGACCTTTGTACAGAATATTCAAAGGAAGTGAGTTTTGTTCAGTGCAGATCCTCAGCTGATGTAAAAGCAGCAAAGAAACCTGTGGCACCTTATAGACTAACAGACATTTTGGAGCATGAGCTTTCGTGGATGAATACCCACTTTGTCAGATGCATTTAGTGGAAATTTCCAGGGGCAGGTATATATATGCAGGCAGGCTAGAGATAATGAGGTTAGTTCGATCAGGGACAATGAGGCCCTGTTCTAGCAGTTGAGGTGTGAAAACCAAGGGAGGAGAAACTGGTTTTGTAGTTGGCAAGCCATTCACAGTCTTTGTTTAATCGTGAGCTGATAGTGTCAAATTTGCAGGTGAACTGAAGCTCAGCAGTTTCTCTTTGAAGTCTGGTCCTGAAGTTTTTTTGCTGCAGGATGGCCACCTTAAGGTCTGCTATAGTGTGGCCAGGGAGGTTGAAGTGTTCTCCTACAGGTTTTTGTATATTGCCATTCCTAATATCTGATTTGTGTACGTTTATCCTCTTCCTTAGCGACTGTCCAGTTTGGCCGATGTACATAGCAGAGGGGCATTGCTGGCATATGATGGCGTATTTTACATTGGTGGACGTGCAGGTGAATGAACCGGTGATGATATGGCTGATCTGGTTAGGTCCTGTGATGGTGTCGCTGGTGTAGATATGTGGGCAGAGTTGGCATCGAGGTTTGTTGCATGGATTGGTTCCTGAGCTAGAGATACTATGGTGCGGTGTGCAGTTACTGGTAAGAATACGTTTCAGGTTGGCAGGTTGCCTGTGGGCGAGGACTGGCCTGCCACCCAAGGCCTGTGAAAGTGTGGGATCATTGTCCAGGATGGATTGTGGGTCCCTGATGATGCGTTGGAGGGGTTTTAGCTGGGGACTGTATGTGATGGCCAGTGGAGTCCTGTTGGTTTCTTCCTTGGGTTTGTCTTGCAGTAGGAGGCTTCTGGGTACACATCTGGCTCTGTTGATCTGTTTCTTTATTTCGTCATGCGGGTATTGTAGTTTTGAGAATGCTTGGTGGAGATTTTGTAGGTGTTGGTCTCTGTCTGAGGGGTCAGAGCAGATGCGATTATACCTCAGTGCTTGGCTGTAGACAATGGATCATGTGATGTGCCCGGGATGGAAGCTGGAGGCATGAAGGTAGGCATAGCGGTGGGTAGGTTTTCGATATATGGTGATGTTAATGTGACCATCACTTATTTGCACCGTGGTGTCCAGGAAGTGATGTAAATTCTCAGATTTCTATTGACTTCAGTGGAGCTAGAACCATGTATACCTGCTGAGGACTGACTCCTTGATTTTTAAGGATCCCAAGTGTGATACTTTCATTTATTCAGAGAAGCGAAAGAGATCATATTGAAAATGTATCCAGTCAAAACTGCTAAAAGTTCAAACAACGAGTACTTTTGATAAGTTGTTTGCAAATGAGCGATGGTGTAAGATATAGTCATAAAAATCTTTACTAAATAACATTTAATAAGGACTACTTATAGGACAATCATGCTCTGGACATAGACAATCATTAACAGGAAAAGATACACATTAATGTTCATAAATTATCTATCTACCTATCTAGCTAGCTAGTTAGCAAACATAATTCACAATCAAATAAAAATCCATCTTTATGACAAAAGGAGGTTGTGTGTTAGGACAGGGAATGGTCCTAGGGAATGTGAGGGAGATTCCCAAACCTGAGCCATTCTTTTTGGGTGACAGATCTGAGGAACTGTCCCAAATTGAGGTGTCATTAGAGGAGGTTTTGGAAAAAATTGATAAACTAAACAGTAATGTATCTGCAGGACCTGATGGTATTCACCCAAGAGTTCTGAAGGAACTCAAATGTGAAATTGCAGGACTTCTAACTCTCGTTTGTAACCTATCATTTAAATCAGCTTCTGTACCAAATGACTGGAGGATAGCTAATGTAACACCAATTTTTAAAAAGGGTTCCGGAGATGACCCTGACAACTACAGGCAGGTAAGCCTCACTTCATTACCGGGAAAATTGGTTGAAACTATCATAAAGAACAAAATTGTTGGACACATAGATGAACAAAATTTGTTGGGAAACAGACAATATGTTTTGTAAAGGGAAATCATGCCTCACCAATCTACTAGAATTCTTTGAAGGGGTCAACAAGCATGCGGACAAAGGAGATACAGTGGATATAGTGTATTTTGATTTTCAGAAAGCCTTTGACAAGGTCCCTCACCAAAGGCTCTTAAGCAAAATAAGCAGTCATAAGATAAGAGGGAAAGTTCTCTCATGAATTGGTAACTGGTTAAAAGATAGGAAACAAAGGGTAGAAATTAATGATCAGTTTTCAGAATGGAGAGAGGTAAATGGTGGTGTCCCCTAGGGATCTGTACTGGGCCCAGTCCTATATAACATATTCATAAACGATTTGGAAAAAGGGGTAAACAGTGAGGTGGCAAAATTTACAGATGATACTATCATAAACCTAGTCCCAGATTTGGACCTCAGCGTCCAAAATATGGGGGTTAGCATGAAAACTTCCAAGCTTAGTTACCAGCTTGGATCTGGTAAAGCTGCCACCACCCAAAAAATTAGAGTGTTTTGGAGCACTCTGGTCCCCCCAAAAACCTTCCCTGGGGACCCCAAGACCCAAATCCCTTGAGTCTCACAAGAAAGGGAAAAAAAACCTTTTCCCTTCCCCACTCCAGGTGTTCCTGGAGAGAGACACAGAAGCAAGCTCCGTCAATCTAAACAGAGGGACTCCACCCTCCCCGTTCCCAGTCCTGGAAAACAGAAGCACTTCCCTCTTCACCCAGAGGGAATCCAAAGTCAGGCTAGTAAATCTAACACACACAGATTTCCCGATTTCCCCCTGACTTCTTCCTCCCACCAATTCCCTGGTGAGCTGCAGACTCAATTCCCTGGAGTTCCTCACTAAAGAAAAACTCCAACAGGTCTTAAAAGAAAGCTTTATATAAAAAGAAAGAAAAATACATAAAAATGGTCTCTCTGTATTAAGGTGACAAATACAGAGTCATTTGCTTAAAAGAATATTGAATAAACAGCCTTATTCAAAAAGAATACAATTCAAAGCACTCCAGCAACTATAGACATGTAAATACAAAAGAAAAAACAATAACCCCTATTGTTTTTATGATCTCTGTACTCACAACTTGGAAACAGAAGATTAGAAAGCAGGAAATAGAAATCCCCTCATAGCCCAGAGAGAGTCAGACAGGAGACCAAGAACAAAGGACTCACATACAAAAAACCCTCCACCCAGAGTTGAAAAAATCCTGTTTCCTGATTGGTCCTCTGGTCAGGTGTTTCAGATACTTCTTTCCAGGTGAAAGAAACGTTAACCCTTAGCTATCTGTTTATGACAGATACAAAACTACTCAAGATAGTTAAGTCTCTGGCAGACTGTGAAGAGGTACAAAAGGATTTCACAAAACTGAGTGACTATGCAACAAAATGGCAGATGAAATTTCATGTTGAAAAATGCAAACGAATTCTTTGGAAAACATAATCCTAAGTATATACATACAACGATTGGGTCTAAATTAGCTGTAACCACTCAAGAAAGAGATCTTGGAGTCATTGTGGATAGTTCTCTGAAATCATCCACTCAATGTGCAGCAGCAGTCAAAAAAATCAAGAGAATGTTGGGAATCATCAAGAAAGGGATAGATAATAAGACAGAAAATATCGTATTGCCTCTATATAAATCCATGGTACACCCACACCTTGAATTCTGCATGCAGATGTGGTCGCCCAATCTCAAAAAATATATATTGGAATTGGAAAAGGTTCAGAAAAGGGCAACAAAAATGATTAAGGGTATAGAACAGCTTCCTTATGAGGAGAGATTAATAAGACTGGGACTTTTCAGCTTGGAAAAGAGGTGACTGAGGAGAGATATGATAGAGGTCTATAAAATTATGAGTGGTATAGAGAAAGTAAATAAGAAACTGTTATTTACTCCTTCTCATAATACAAGAACAAGGGACCACCAAATGAAATTAATAGGTAGCAGGTTTAAAACAAACACAAGAAAGTATTTTTTCATGCAATGCACTGTCAATCTCTGGAACTCCTTGCCAGACAGTGTTGTGAAGGCCAATTCTATAACAGGGTTCAAAAGGGAGCTAGATAGGTTAATGGAAGGTAGGTCCATCAATTGCTATTAGGCAGGATGGGCAGGAATGGTGTCCCTAGCCTCTGTTTGCCAGAAACTGGGATTGGGTGACAGAGCGTGGATGACTTGATGATAACCTATCTGTTCATTCCCTTTAGGGCACCTGCCATTGGCCAATGTCAGAGGACAGGATACTAGACTTGATGGACCTTTGGTCTGACCCAGTATGGCTGTTCTTATGGGCCTATCTGGTCTGTCTGTCTATCTAATCACATGCTATTACATATATACTGGATGGCATATGGAACACCAAATCAGTGCATGTGATGGCACTTTTCCACTTACACCAAGGTTAGAACAAAATGACCCCAGACAAGTTACTTACCCCAGTGTTTATATTACTACTGAGTGTAGCCCAGAGACTTTGGGCCAGAATATCATCAGTATTATAGTGGTGATGTCGGTGGATCTACTCTGCACTGGTGGTGGTCTAGCTGAGTTGGAAAATGTGACCCTTACATCTCTGTCACCCTCACTTTTTCCAGGGTGCTGTCACCCAAATCTGGATCCTTGTGTGTACTGGCTATTGGCCAAAACCTGATCTCTTTGAAGTCATGGCTAGACCTCAGTAACTTGAATGGGATGCAATTTTGGCCTCATTATCCCGAGTCATATTTCTTTAGGAGACACTGGAAAAAGTTTCTCTTCAGAACAGCCTTTCCACCACAGCACCAATGACACAGCTTTAAAATAATTGTTTAAGTTAAAGCGATAAAAACATGCCTCCCTGAGGTTCTTTGTTCTCCAACACATGATTAATAATACAATAATACCCCAACAATATAAACATAAACATTTAAGCAGGAATTCAACCATGCAGAAACCTCTTTTGCAGCCTTGTTTCATTGTGGGGAGCGAACCTTCAGTGCGCTCAGAAAAAAACCATCAAAGAGATGATATATGGGCACTCCTGTTGAACCAAATACTCACTGTGTCCCTGGGCCATTCCACCTCCAAAACCACCTGGAACAAAGAAACAAATCAAACCACCAACCAACCAGCTAAAGAAAAATAAATTAAAAAATAGAGAAACAAACAACATGTGCATTGATACCTCAGTCTGACTTCTTATCTCTCAAAGTAAGAAGAGCCAGAGACCCCACTAAGGACTTTTGCTATGGCTACTGATATTAAGTGCAAGGTGCTCAGATAGCATGGTGATGGGTAACAGTATATAAACACTAGATAGATAGATAGATAGATAGATAGATAGATAGATAGATAGATAGATAGATAGATAGATAATGATCTCATTTACTTTTATGTAAATGTATAATAACTCTTTTTTTCTCTTCAGTCAAGTTTGTCTGGATTTTTACTAGGATAAATACCCAATTCTGCATGAAGAGATAGCATGTTATGTTCTCATGGAGACAATAATATTGTCAGATAATTATATTTCTAAAGAAACACAGAATGAAATCATGATCAAAAGATAAATATGGACATTTAATTCCCAGTTAATAATCTCCAATCTATCAGTTTATTCAGTGCACCTTTTAGGTCCTTGTTCCTCATGCTGTAGATGATCGGATTAATCATTGGTGGCAACACAGAGTAGAGAACAGCCACCAAGAGATTCTGAACTGATGGAGAGCTGGAGATCAGTTTCAGGTATGCAAAAATGGCAGTACAAAGGAACAAGGAGACCACAATGAGGTGAGGAAGGCAGGTGGAGAAGGCTTTATGTCGGCCCTGCTCAGAGGGGATTCTCAGCACTGTGGTGAAGATCTGAACATATGACACAATTATGAAAACAAAGCAGCTTAACCATAAGAATAAACTAAAAATGAGAAACCCAAGTTCACTGAGGTCTGAACCAGAGCAGGCGAGTTTGAGGAGCTGGTGGATTTCACAGAAGAACTGATCCACCATCTTGCCGCCACAAAAGGATATTGCAAATGTGTTTCCAGTGTGCACTGCAGAGTAGAGAATAACACTGATCCAGGCACTGACTGCCATTTGGACACAAGCTCTCCTGTTCATCACAGTCTCATAGTACAGTGGTTGGCAGATGGCGACGTATCGATCATACGTCATAACGGTCAGTATGGCATAATCTGCTGAAGCAAAGAAGGCAAAGAGAAAGACTTGGGCAACACATCCAAAATAAGAAATCCATTTGGTGTTCATGAGGGAATTGGCCATGGATTTGGGGATGATGACAGAGATGGAGCCAAGATCCAGGATGGACAGATTCATGAGGAAGAAGTACATGGGGGTGTGAAGGTTGCGGTGGAGGGCTATGGCTGTGATAATGAGAAGGTTCCCCAGCAGGGATATCAGGTAAAGCAGTAGAAACACCACAAAGTGTAAAATCTGAAGTTCATGATTGTCAGAGAATCCCAGGAGAAGGAACTCGGTTACAGCGGTTTGGTTGGACATTTTCTTCCTCAGTACATCGTATGATGGCTATGGAGGGAATGAAAAGGACAATGATCAGCATTAGGGTGATAGAGAGAATTACCCTGTTTTTCTTACCCTAATACCTCATTATATGAATGTCAAAGGTACACAGAACTCGTCACTTGCAATGATTAGGTATTGTTAGTGCTCCTTGCCTCTGACAATTAATCAGTCTATTATCGCATGAATGTAAATTGGATCAGCTCCTTTAAAGTTAATGGATCTTTGTCGCTTTACCCCATCTGAGGATTTGGCCCAAGGTGTGGTTTGATAAAATACAGTGTGAAGAATGGAACCAGGCACACTCCAAACCCAACAGTTTTTTCAAAGATGGTACCTCTATTGTGACCGTCACCAAACTCACAGTTTGGTCAAGAAATTAAGAGATTGAAATGCCAACACAGCCTGATTCCCACTTTGCAGGGCAATATGACATAGACTCCTCCAGCATCGTAAGTAGCAGCTCATCTGTAATGTTTCTACCTCAAGCTCTGTGCTTAGACGACCGGCTGCCTGCTTCCAAACTGATTTATGGCAACAACTCCCAGCTGCACTTCTGCCTGCATGTAACAATGGACTAGCAGCGCGCCTCCATCATTGCTATGTTGTATCATTTACTCTGTGCGGTGCGGTGCAGTGGCTGTCAGGACACCGGGGCTCTGTTCTTGTCTCTGCCAGTGACCTGCTGTGTGACCTTGGACAAGTCATTTCCCCTCTTTCTGCCTCTGTTCCCCACCTCCTTCTCTGCTGTGTCTGCTAGGACTGTAAGGGCTTTTGGAAAGGGGCTGAGGGCAGATTTTCAAAGGCATTGAGGCACCTAGTGGGATTCTCAAAACATCTAGGCCCTCAACACCCTTTGAAATTAACGAGTTGTGAGCTCCTAGGTGCTTCTGAAAATCCCACTAGGTGCCGAAATACCTTTGGAAACATGGCCCCGTGTCTTGTTATGTGTAAGTTCTGCACACTCATTTACACCATATATACTCAGCCAGCAGCAATGTGAAGCTAGGCCAGTTCAGGGTTCTACTTCCAGTGAGCCCCCTTATGTCCTTGAACGGGGTGAGGATAGACAGGGTTTGGTTGCTTGGTTCAGCTCCAGCTCAGGGTTAAAAGGGGCTAGTCTGTATAAAACACAGTCTCTGCACTATCAACTTTACCAGTTATTCAGTTGTTACCTTCTTGCAACTATCCCTTTGAAAGAGAAATCACACAGATGCAATAGAATAAATGGACTTGAAATTAATACTTTATCAGAGAATATTAACGTTCCCCAACTTATTTAAAGTTTAAAGCTGCTTGGAAATTTTTAGCTGTCTTTTATAATGGAGATTGTTTTTTCCAAACAACAACAAATCTCAGACTCTTTCTGCTTTTCTCAAACATTTTGGGTTTATTGTGTAAAAAATGTGAAAACTCAAAAAACCAAACATTTTTGGTTTGATTAAAAAAAATCCAGTTTTGGCAAAAATTAAAAAAAAAAAAGATTTTGCATGTTTTAGTGAAAAGTCAACCTTTTCCTGAGAGGTGGAAAAATTCCTATCAGCAGTAGATAATTGATTAAACTGAGAGTAAAGTCTTAACCAGTTCATATTGTAGTTCATATTTATCATCTTAATTTTCCCCTGTATGTTGATCCCCAAACATATTTAATTGAAATAACAAACGTACTGTGCTGATCTTTGTGGATTTTTTCCCCAACATATGACGCATTCTGTCATCCAGCACCAGGACTCTTTGGTCAATATCTATCTATATACCACCTAGAAGCTAAAGGCCAAGGTATCTGAGCATCCTTTCACTCCTCACTCTGTGACTAAACTAGACTCTGATCTGTTGCTTTCTGCAGGTGAGATGTGTGTACCTGGCTTTGATTTGTACTGGTATTAAAGGACTGATACTGCAGGAAGGTGATTTATTCACTTCTATTTTCTAAAGGCTAGCGGGACTCACTCCCTGGAGCCCCTCACAGCTCAGCAGCAAAGGCCCAGCAGCAAGTGCATAGATGCCTTGGTGATAAAGCCAAAAGGGTACTTGTTATCCTCTAATCTGATCCCCTGCCTAGCACAGGGCCTACGATCTCCTCCAGGGTTCCTTGATTCCAGCCCAGCTTCTGTGTCATCTGTAGGCCAGAATTACAAATGGATTTAGGCATCTAATTAGATGGAGACAGGCACTGACTGGCATTTATCAATGCTCCTATGTGAGCTAAGTGCCTAAATCCCATGGGCATTCAATGGGAGTTGGGTGCCTAAACTGTTGGTGCTATTGTAAATCCCAGTAGGCACTTATGAGCTTCTTTAGGAGTCTAAGGCCATTTGTAATCCTGGCTCTGCATCTATTTTGTTGACTTCCAAGGCCTGGGCTTCTCTGCAATTCCAGAAAATGACATCAGGGAATTGCAAAAGAGCCTAATGGAGTAACATATATACACCTTGGGCTTCTAACTGCAAGATTTCCTTAAGAATCGCAATCTTACTTAACAGCACGTACAGCAGTCAGCAGTGACTAGAGAAAGGAGGTCAACACACCGGGAGCTCATGTGATCTAAGCCTGACTATGCACTATATTACCTCAACTCTCTGTGCCTCAGTTTAGCAAAACAATCTGAGGAATATTAACTTATATGGGAAGAACAACTCATAGAGTCATTTATTTAGAACTGATCCATGATTCAGTTTTGTCTGAGGTTTTAATGAATTTTCACAGATCTGGATGAAATATTTGTCCAGTTATTTTTTTAAAGAATTTCCTTGTTTTCCACAGGAACATAGGAATTGCCAGAGACCCGTGCCCTAGGTCTGACTGGGGCCAGCCCCAGATCATGCACCACCCACAGCCTGGAGCAAAGATTGGAGAGTGGGGAGATCTCCCCCCAGTGCAGCAGCTGCAGCATTGACTGCCTGATTCTGCATCGAGCCTGAGACAGTGGCTCTAGTAGAGGGGAACTGCCCCACACATCTCTATGGGGTTTGAACTCCCAGACCCACTTCTCTGAGGACTCCAACAACCCCAATCCATCAGGGGGCTCAGTGTGCAGGGGGAGGGGAAGAGCACAGCAGTCCTGACCCTATCACCCAAGCAGATACACTCTTACTGGGCACGTAAGGACTGGGGAAACCACAATTGCTCCCTGCTTGTCTGTGGGCACCATGCTGATCCCAAGGGTGCAGGAGAGTTACCCACTATCTCTTCTGGGAGAGAGCAGAGGTCTCATGCCACCATCCCACCCACCACTGACACTCCACGTGGGCAAAGCGTCAAGGGGGCAGAGCCCCATGCATGGCCCTGGAGTGTCTTGACCCAACCCTGCGAGTCAGCAGAGCTTTATGTGACTAAGTGAGCCTCTTTCCAAAGGATCATGGAACAGCCCTGCTCAGGGAAGTGAGTCTTGGAGGGACAATAAGAGAAGTTCCCTGTGAGTTAGTGGCTCGTTGGAGACCTGCACCATAGCAGTTTAATTCATTGTCTTATCTAATGTAACCTTGAAGATTCTTGCAATCCATGCCAATATCTCACCCTGCTGAGCTCTTTGTCTCAGTGATACCTTGTGGCAATGAGTTCCCCAGGTCAATGGATTTATGAGCTCTTCAGGAGAACTTCTTGAACATTTTCTATCTAAAGGTTTTGTTGGTCAGAAAATGCCATTTCATCAAAACAAAAACCTTTCTCAGGAAAAGGTTGGATTCGATGAATCTTCTGGTTTAATATTTATTTGTTTAAGGCACAAAAATGGTTGAAATATCCTGTTGTGACATTTTCCAGCTTAAAATGTTTTTTTTCATTTTGATATCTCAGTTAATTTATACTAAAGAAAGGGTGAAAATAATTTAAAAGGTCAAAATCAAAGCAAAACTTTCCTCTGGAGCATGGGGCTCATTGCCTGGTGGGACCCACTGGCCATGCCTCAGCTGATCAGTTCCCTGCCTTGGACACTGGAGGCATCTCTGCCTCTTCCAGTCTTTGCCTGCGGCAAGAGTGTAGTCTGCTGAGGACTGAAATGCTTTAATTTAACTAAAGTCTTTGGGCCTCAAGATGCGGGTAACTGAGTGAAGTTAAATGGCCTGTGATACACACAAGGTCAGAAGAGATGATCGAATGGCCCCTTATGGCCTTAAACTCTGTGAAACTATGAAAATTATCAAATTAAAATGTTTCCATTGACCAAATGTATTTATTTATTAATTTTTAGATTATATCTTAATCACTCAATGCTTAAACATCCAGGGTAACAATTCCCTCATCACCTAACTTTCTGACTTTGAGCATAAGCAATACCATCTCCTTCTAGGTGTTTGGAGTGATCCACAAACCAGAGAAGATAAGTATTCACCTGCATAGTGTTCATGCGGGGCCCAGTCTGGTAGGTCTGCTTAGAGGACACCTACCAGATTTGGTCCCATTCAGACCCTGTCTGCCAGAGACAGAGGAAAGGTTGATGAACTTGAAAACTTGCCCCATCCATCAATATTAGCTGGCCCAATAAAAGATATAACCTACCTTGTCTTTCTCTCATAAAATGTGTTTAGCTGGTCAAAATTTTTGAGGGATTATTTTTTCTTTGAAAAACCGCATTTTAATTAAAGTTAAAAATATGCAAAAGTATTTTCAGAAATTGTGCAATTTTTTTTCAACTGACAACAAAAAACTGGGGAAAACCACATTTTTTGTGTTTCCTCCAATGCTACCCCTGTTTCCCTATGTTCAGCTCTTTTTCTAAGGAAAACAAACTAATATTAATACTACTACTAATAGTAATAATTAATAAGATTGAAATACGAAAACCTGAACATTTTCAGTTAAAAACTTCATGAAAATTTTCAAACATTGAAAAAACGGTTCTTTTTATAAACTTAAATATTAAAATGTTTTTGAAATATTTCAAAAATAATTATAACAAATGTTTTTATTCCTGAATAATTCTATATTTTTAATAGTTGAAAGCTCAGAAAAGTGATTCAGTAAAAATGGCCTCTTCTTACTCAACACACAGATCTACTAACCATGTGTAGCCGAGTCAGATTTTCAGCAACAAATATAAATAAATAAATTGTAAATACTGTTACTCCTGTCGGCCCTTCAAAGTCAACACAGATCTGGGAAACTGACTGGTGGCTATTCCTGGCTGGCATATTGGCAACAGAGTTGTGAACAGATTTTTCATCAATGATTCCTTTGTGAAATGGCAGAAAGTAGCAGGAGTGCATAGGGGTACATGACAGCAGGGTGTGAAGGAGATGGGGCTGCACAGGGGTACATGACAGCAGGGTGTGAAGGAGAGGGGGCTGCACAGCTTAAAGCTTTGTATTGCCTATAGAGCGTTTGTTGCTGGTGATGATGACAAAGAAGTTGAGACACAGCTTCACGCTCAGGTCCCAGGCTGAGCTCACAGAAACTCAGGTAGGGAATTAAAGTTTAATTTGTAAACTGATGAAGTGTCCAAATGGCCCGAATTAATTCATTTTACAAGCACATTTCAGAAAATTGTACAATAGAGCCTAGAAGCTGTCCTCAGTGAGCAGAGGGTGGGATATCAAAGGAGTCTGATGGATCTGAGTATTTTTCCTTTAATAGCCACTCATGATTTTTGTTGTTGTTTTATTGTGTTGGTAATTTAGTGCCTATGAGCCCCAGTCCTGGGCCAGGACTCCATTGTGCAAGGTGCTGCACAAACACAGAACAAAAAGACCATCTCAGCCCCAAGGAGCTTAACTCCATGCTCTTCTGGAACTAGCCTAGGACCCAGAAGGATTGACTCCTTTCCTTCTGTTCTAACCCTGGATCACATTTCTCTCCCAGTGCCAGCAATAAAACTCACTGGAATTCCCTCAGACTGAGGCACTCAAATGTCTATTTCTTTCTCTACACCCCAAATACTTCCTTTGTGTCCACCCTGCCCGGCAGAGGAACTCCAGAGCAGGCTGAGTTTGGGCGGCTAAAATAAACATGTAACTGAACCGAACCACTCCAGGGATTTCTTAAAGATTCTGCTTGTGGCAGACTCCCTAAATCTCCGAAGAGTCAGGTCCCCTCATCCTGCCAGGAAAGCAGAGGGATATTTCAGAGACTCTTTCATCCTAGAGCCAGCCTTACCTCATGTATCAGCTATTATATAAGAGGAAGATTTCTGGGGCTGTCATAAACAGATAGGTAAGGGTTAATAAAACAGGAGTGCTTCATGTCTATATTGACTGTAAAGAGTTAACAAGTTCAGTGAACCTGGCTGTCACCTGACCAGAGGACCAATCAGGGGATAGGATACTTTCAAACCTTGAGGGAGGGAAGTTTTTGTGTGTGCTGTTAGATTTTGGTTGTTGTTCTCTCTGGGTTCTGAGAGTGACCAGACGTGCAACCAGGTTTCTCTCCTATCTCCCCGATACAGGTTCTTATAGATTCAAAATAGTAAGTACTAGGTGATAAGGCGAGTTAGGCTTATGTTTGTTTTCTTTATTTGCAAATGTGTATTTGGCTGGAAGGAGTTCAAATTTGTATTTTGCTGAAAAGATTTTACTTTGTACTCGTATACTTAGGCTGGGAGGGTATTCCCAGTGTCTATAGCTGAAAGACCCTGTAACATATTCCATCTTAAATTTACAAAGATAATTTTTACTGTTTTTTGATTTCTTTAATTAAAAGCTTTTCTTATTTAAGAACTTGATTGTTTTTTCATTCTGGTGAGTCTCCAGGGGACTGGGTCTGGATCCACCAGGGAATTGGTGGGGAGAAAGGAGGGAAGAGGGAGAGAAAGGTTAATTTTCTCTCTGTGTTAGGATTACTTTCTCTCTCAGGAAGAGTCTGGGAGAGGGGGAGAGAAGGAGGGGGGAAGGTGAATTTTCCTCTCTGTTTTAAGATTCAAGGAGTTTGAATCACAGTAATCTTCCAGGGTAACCCAGGGAGGGGAAGCCTGGGAGAGGCAACGGTGAGGGAAAGGGTTTACTTTCCTTGTGTTAAGATCCAGTAGGACTGGGTCTTGGGGGTCCCAGGGCAAGGTTTTGGGGGACCAGAGTGTACCAGGCACTGGAATTCCTGGTTGGTGGCAGCGCTACAAGTACTGAGCTGGTAATTGAGCTTAGAGGAATTCATGCTGGTACCCCATTTTTTGGACGCTAAGGTTCAGAGTGGGGATTATAGCATGATGGGGGCTGTCTCATTTTTGGAACCAGGTCCACTTCCCCAGCCTCCCAGCACAGCAATGATCAACTCTGAGATGTAACTTCCCCAGCCTTTCTTGCTTATTTGGAGGCAGCTGGCTATGAGACCATGCACACGGCAGGTTATGCGAGGTATTGACCCTTGATTCCTAAACTGTGCAATGTGATATTAGGGATAGGCATTGTTACTGCCAGATAGGGGGATGCTCAGAGCCCATAGTGAGAAGGAAGGAGAGCTCTGGTTGGGGCCATCACACTGAGCACTTGTACTGTTTTCTGTTTGAAAGGGTTATTACAGCTATTGGTGGGGCTGTCAGAGAAAAAGAGTTTGGAGGATAATAGCCCACAGACAAATTCTTCTTCACCGGGGCCCAAACCCGCTCTCAGCAACCCTGAAATTCTTGCTATGATCCTCTGAAACCTTCCTGTGATTAGCTGTGTCCCCAGGTTCTCCCACAGCAGATAATCTGTGGAGCTCAGATCTCCAGGGCAGGTTAGAGCTGGGAAACAGACCCCAGGGAAGTGCCCAGATTGATGGATAAAACCATAGTGAGATTCCCACCATGGGTTTCGTTATTTCTTTCTCTTAGTACAGTCCAGGTTCTGTGGCTCTCTAGCAGCTGTGGACTGGAGTGGTCAAAGTGAACCCGCATCAGAACTGAAGGTGGAATTTGGCACCTAACTCTTCTGGGTTCCTTTAAGAATCTCAGCCTTGGAGCCCACGAAAACAGCCCAGATTCACACTAAGGGCTGGACTAAGAAAAAACACAGGTACCTCACTGCTACTCTCAGAGTCTAAGTCCAACATCTTGGTGCCACTGGCATTCACAGCTCCCCACTTAGATTCACAGTGGACCAGAGGTGCCTCACGGTTATTTTTGGTGCCAAAGTCCATCATTTTCTGCCACTCATATTCACAAACCCTGCTTATCTGCCACTTGTATTCACAAATCATGCTTAGCTGCCCGGTGGGCATCTAAACTCACTCGGCACCTAGATTTCTGCTGTAAAAGTTCCCCAAGTACCTAAGTTTACTCCACTGGGCACCTCCAGGCAGGTCAATGCCTCAACCCCAGTGTGTCTCACAAAACAGAGGAAGATGGGTGGAGGAACGGCTCTCCTTCCAGCAGCTGAGCTCAGAACTCAACTACTGAACAGGGGCCCATTCATAATCAAGCCAGAGAAAGTGGGGTGGTGCAATATGCCAGGGGAGAAAGGACTTTAATAGGGGTCTCCCACAGCCCATGTGAGAGCCCTAAACCCTGGGCTAAACACTATAAGCTGATGGGTGCTGCTGCCTCCCCCTCTGGCATGTCTTGCCAAAAAATGGTGTAGATGCCTAGCTCCAGTGGAGGGGTCCTGGCTGTGGATCCTGTAGCCCAGAGTTAGGCTCCAAGCTCTGTGAGAAGGGTGGGGTAGAGCACTCATCCCTTTCTGTGCCATCTCCCATCGTAAACACAGGCAGTGAGCCCTTCAGCATGCTGGCTTTTGTGAATCTCATTCTTAGACACCAACCTCTTCCCATTTGTTAGGGAGCTTAGGCACTGAACTCAGGCATTGTGAATCCCAGGGAGTTTTTTTAATTGTCTGAAAGCCAATGTCCCATTGTGAATCCAGCCCTAAGGTCCTCATATGATTAAAAATGGATTGTTTGGTAAACTGTGCACAAGCAAATATGCATTTTAGCACAGGCAAAATGTAAATGTATACATAAAGAATGCAGGTTGCACTTAAAGGGTGGGGGAGTCTATCCTGGGAAGCAAGGACTCTGAAAAGGATTAGGGGGTCATGGTGTATAATGAGCAGAACATAAGAGCCTAAGGTGACACTCTGGCCAAAACAAAAATGATCCTTGGATGGATAAACAGGGGAATCTAAAGCACTTATGCAACCTCTGCTGGAATAGAGAGTCCAGTTTTAGTGCCACAGTTGAAGAAAGATGTTAAAAAAATTGGAGTGGGTTCAGAGAAGAGCCACTAGAATGATTAAAGGATTAGAAAATATACCTCTTAGTCATAAACCCAACGAGCTCAGTCCATTCAGTTTAAGAAAGAGAAGGATAAGGGGTGACTTGATTACAGGCTACGTAAGTGTCTACACAGGGAACAAATATTTAATAAGGGCTCTTCAATGTAGCTGAAAAAGGTCTTACATGATTAAGTGTCTGAAAGTTGAAGCTAGACAAATTCAGACTGAAAATAAGGTGCAAATTTGTAACTGTGAGAGTTATTGACCCTTGGCATCTTCTTGATCAGGCCCGGCTCAAGCTCAGGGGGATTTTAAAGAGTCTTTGATGTTAGTGCTAGTTTCAGTGCATGGGTCAGATATGTATAAGGGGAAGATTTCTGGGGCTTTCTCTTCTTTGGAATATGATTTCCTTCCCCTGTCTATTCGGAGAGCAATGATCAGCTTTGAAATGTGACTTCCCCTGGTCATCCTTAATCATTAAGAGGCAGCCGGATCTGATACCACCGGCACAGCAGATTGCACGAGGTAGTGACTGTTTTTGTAAATAATCTACAAAGTACAATTAGCCATAGGCTTTATTACTGAAGGGGGGAAGAGGTGGGTGGGAGGCTTTTCAAATGTAGGCTTGAGTATTAGAGAAGTCTAAGTGATTTAGGAATATATCAGCCCACTGAGCCTTTACTACCAAAACTATATGACACCTTTGTAAGGCTAACTCTGTCTGACAAGGCTTCTCCTTAGGCAACAGCTCTATGCTGCTGTGATCTGAAAGCCATTTTCTCTGGGGTTGGCTGGAGCTTGGAAGTTAAAACCAGAAAAAGCCAAGGGAAGTGCCCACATCTGCTTATGAAACCTAATTGAGATTCCCTGCACCTAACTCTCTTATTCCTCTTTGATGATCCTAGACTGAGAAGTGATATGTGTTATGGAAGGCCCCAGAATGTGTCCATGGTAGGACAGAAATTGAACCCAACTCCCTAGAATCCACAGCCAGTGATTTACTCATAAAGCCATCCTCCCTCTCTCCTCCCAGCACAGAGCACTGTCATTTAAGAATGAGATATTTATTTAGGGCTGGCTGATATTTTCAGCTCTCTGGATTTTCAAAAATACTAGTGTGAGTTGAGTGTCCATAATACCATGGTAGCTTTGAATATTTCATTGTAGATGAATACCTGAAAATCTTTAAGTGTTCATAGTTTTTCAATGGAGATGGCTGAAGCTTAGCACTAGAATGCATGTGTACCAAAATACAGAGACCTGATTTTTTCAGAAATCTTGAGCAAAAGCTATTCCTGCTTAAGCCAATCAGACTTAATTCCTTTTCTTTATGTAGCCACTCTAAGGGGTCAAAGACCATTGTTTTGTTAAGGCAGGATAGAGGAATTCAGTACCTCTGATGGGGTAGAGAACCCCAAACTATCTGCCTCTCTCTTTCTTTCACCTAAAAACGCCAGCACTTTTGGGCCTCTGGGAGAGATCCTGACCACATAAGAATCAGTCGCCATCTTGCTGGAAGACAGTGTGTGAGAAAGGCCAACTTGAGCAAAGCTTTGAACCAAAATTTGCTAAATAAATCTTTAGACTTTTACCTGCATGTTCGCACTTTTATTTGCTGGTAACCATTTCTAACTTTGTGTCTTATACTTGAATTCACTAAAAGTCCTGTCTTCTTTTTTTTATAAATTGGTTTCATTTTGTAATCTA
This sequence comes from Gopherus flavomarginatus, assembly GCF_025201925.1. Taxonomy (NCBI): domain Eukaryota; kingdom Metazoa; phylum Chordata; order Testudines; family Testudinidae; genus Gopherus; species Gopherus flavomarginatus. The sequence continues at coordinate 18,807,345 of NC_066628.1, forward strand.
AACTAATCCAATGCTGTATTTCAACTGAACTGTTTGGTTACTCCAGTTAAACTAGCAAAACTATTTTATATTGACTCTGCACAGAAGCAATGAACCTTTAATATCTGAACTGTGCAGAAGAGGGGCAGGACAGTGCAGAACACAGGTTTTTGGTAAAATTCAGGACTGGGAGAATGCTGGGGTTACCTGCAAGTAGTAATCAAGGCTGGTGGAAGCCAGGGTGTGACTGGTAGGTTGTTGACAGGCTGCTGAGGTCAGAGATGCTGGTCCAGCACTGCAGCTCTACCCAGACACTGAGGAGGTGACACCTACAAGCTGGTAAGCCGGTCATGAGAGTCCCAGGTTGGAAGCTACAACACCAAAGCATTGTAAGGCACCCAGGGTTATGGGGAGGACTGACACAAACCTCACTGGTCTGGATGGCACCCCAGAACGTGACAGACACCCCTGATGAGAACCCCTGGTCTATGAGTACATCCGCTTTGCAAATACACCTTCTTCCCAACCCTGAGCCTCTAGGCCACATGAGGAATCTGTGGCCCATGTGAGCTGTGCACTATCAGGGCTTCAGGAAGATGAATGGAGACAGTTGTTAGCAGGGGGCATTTTGAGTGTGTAGGTTGCTCCTGTTCACTCCCAAAGACCCCACATTGGAGATGACCACTGGTGGAGCTCAGAAGTTCTGCTGAAGCAGGGGTACTCACCATTGGGACAGAGTACACAGTCTGGAATTTGGTAAACAAAGAAAATTTCCAAGCAAGTGTATCAGTTAACATAGAGTTAATATTATTTTAATAACAGTAATGTACTGGGATTGCATCATAATTATTATCATCACTGTTCCTTCTTCAGGCATATTTTGAGGTTAATAAATGGAGAAGAAGAATTTCACTACCGCAGTGACAGAATTTGTCCTCTTGGGCCTCACTCAGAGACCTGAGCTGCAGTCATTCCTTTATGTGACTTTCTTCATAGTCTACATAAACACCTGGCTGGGAAACTTCATTATTATCACCACTGTGATCTCTGACTATCAGCTCCACACCTCCATGTATATCCTGCTGCCCATCTTGGCTTTCCTAGATATCAGCAAATCATCAGTCAGTACTCCAAAATTACTCTCAGATCTCCTCTCACAGCATAAAACCATCTCATTCAATGAATGCATCCTTCAGATGTTTTTCTTCCACTTCTTTGCTGGCACTATGGGGTTTTGCCTTGTGGGGATGGTGGTCGATCGGTATGTGGCCATCTATAAACCACTGCAATACTTGACTATCGTGAACCGGGGTATATGCATGAGGATAGTGGCACTGGCATGGCTGGTTGGATTGGTTCACTCTGCTATTCGGACTGGACTGCTCCTCCAGTTACCATTCTGTGGTCCAAACATCCTGGACAATTTCTACTGTGATGTCCCACAAGTCATCAAACTGGCCTGCACCAACACTCACTTGGCTGAAATGCAGATGAATTTCAACAGTGGGTTAGTGATCATAATATTATTCATCATTCTGCTTATTTCTTACACCATCATCTTAATCAAGATCAGGACACATGTCACGGAAGGGAAGCACAAGGCTTTGTCCACCTGTGGAACCCAGATCACTGTGATGTGTTTGCAATTCATACCCAGCATCTTTATCTATGCTTTGCCCATCAAGCAGTTCGCCTTGCATAAGGTGGTCTCAGTCATTTACTTTGTAATCACCCCAATGCTGAACCCGATGGTCTACACCCTGAGAAACCCTGAGATGAAGAAGGCCATCAGGAGACTATTGAACAGAATGCTGTTCTCACGGTGGGAAAGACAGACATAGTTTATCTCTCAATGTTCATTTGTGTTAAAAACCTGATCTCAGTCATATATCAGAGATCAGACATATGTGGCACGTGAAATGTGTGTGTGGTCAAATAAGATCAAATCTTGCACACTCATGAGAATCTCAGTTCACAAATGCATAATAGATGGAGAGCCAGAACCTCCATATAAGGAAGAAAAGCAGTCAGTGGAAATAAGACGTACCTCCATATCGGTAAATAGTCCAGATCCCCAGCTGGAGGAAATAGGTGCATCTCACTAAATGACTTCCACTACCTAGGGCTTTGACACTGAGAACTGCTGGTCAAAATTATTCTAAGAATGATTTCAACTAATGAGGAATCCATGAAAATAAATATCTTCTAAAAAAATCTGTTGAATAAATTTTGTATCCTAACTAATGGACTGATTGTGATGAAGAAATTACTATCAAATGTTCCAATAATGAATAAGGTCATTTTTTATGTAATGGCTAATTCTGTTATCCCTTATACATATACAGCACTTATCTGCATTTATCATGTGAAGTCTCATAAAAATCTTTTAATAGTCTTCACAACTCACCTTAAAAAATTACTCGGTTTTAGTTTTCTTGCTATTTCTATTTCTAACCCTAACTTCACAGGTTAAACTGAAGTTTTCTTTGCTTCTTTTTTCTGCTAATCCTGATACAGAATGGGAGTAGAATGGGAAACATTTTTGATGGATTTTTTAATAATTCTCCTTTTCTTTCATAATATACATATTTTGATTTTTCCACATTTACTCCTTTTCCACATTTACTCCTAAGAAAGAAAGAAGTTGGGTCATTCATCCCAATATAAATTGAAGAAAAGATAGAGAAAATCTTAGCAACACTGAATTCCTTCAAAGTTCTATCCCTAGTGGGAATGAATCACACCTTAACCATTAAAAGTTCCACTCTTGTAATTAATCCCATGGGACAAAGAGCTAAGAACATGCAAATAGGTTCAGAGTTTTTTTCTCATCTTTGATTTAAACTCACAAGCAAAGAATATGGATTTAAAACTGTGTAATGGGCCAGATGCCCAGCTGATATAAAAGGTCCAGATCTCCAGTTGGTGAAAATAGGCCTACATACTATGAAGACAGTGGAACTATATCAATATACATCAGTAGAGGACCTGGCCCTTAGCTTTTAGTGTTTGCTTTTGGGTTCCACTTAATGATCTACTTCAACCAGCCAGGGCGGCCTGAGCTGTGGGTTCTTCTGATGGCTGAATCTCTAGAATGGTTAATGTGATGTGGAGCGAGGAGGTGGAATCCCTGCTCATCCAGAAAAGATTATGTGGAGTTAATGGAGGAACAGGCTTTTTCAAGACACATGAGTTTCTGGCACCAGTAGGCTCTTAGCTATTCAAGGTCACATGTTGGTACTAAAAGTATATTTTTTTATTCTGCAAACACCTTGGGACACCCTTTGTGCCTCAGCCCTGCCCTGTTTTTAGCCAAGGGTCCTTCCAGGGATGCTGCCATTTTGTGAGATTTGGGCAGCTGCTGTTCTCCCTCTGTGGGTTCAGGGTCAGCTAGGGCAGGTTATCTGGCTGGCTTTGTCCGAGGTGAGATCAGAGCTGGGCTCACAGCCCTGGAGACCGGATTCAGCTATTTAGACCCAGAACAGGGACATCCTGGTCTGTGACCATGTCTGAAGCCTGCACAAGCTGGGATAATCTCTAGAGCTGGGAGGGGCTTTCAGTCCCTGGTCCCATTTAGTCCATCAACTCTCAGCCAAGCCTGCCCTAGGAGGGGAGCAGGGAGCACCCATCTGTGGAATAGATCCTGGTCTGCTAGGAACTACAGAGACTCAGCAACTCCAGCGAAAGGGCATGGAAATGACTGTGGGCTAATATAGCGATGGAGGCATGAGAAACAGACAGATTAATTGTAACCCTTCTGCCAGGCAGAGTTGATAGCAACAAGGTTTGGGTTCAGTACATAGAGGTTCCCTTTCAACAATACAATGCAAAACTGGCTCGAACCTCCACCCAGTGATCTGGGAAAATTACACACACATCCCTGGGTGCCTCAAAGAGGCAATACTTCCTCTCTGGCAAGCACAGAGTCTAGGTGTAGCAAAAAATCTTTAATAACAGGAGGTAAACAACTCAGCATCAAATTGGGAAAACACCAGAACAAGGGTTCATAAACACAAGGCATAAACCAGAAGACCCATCCTCAAGTAGGTTGGGCCGTGTCCTTTCCTTTTGGGTTCTTGAGTCCAGTAATCTAAAAGTTACCCCACTCACAGTTGCTGTCCTTGGTCAGTGAAGCCTCAGAGTTAAGAAGTTCATCTGCAGAGTTTACCTTCCAGCCTGAGTGGAAGGGAGGGAGGTACAGAGGCACCTTACACCAGAAGTCTCAAACTCAATTTACCTTAGGGCCAGTGCCAGTCCTCAAATCTTCTCAGTGGGCCAATAATGTCACTGAAGATGGTGTTCATATCACTTCCCAGCCCATTTCCCACCCTTTTCCCTCTTTCCCTTGGCCTCATGCCTCCCCAGCTGACTCTGCCTGGTGACTAGTGATGCTGCCTCCATGGCTGACTCTGCTCAGCAACTAGTGATGGTATCTCTGTCCCTCTCCCCCAGTTAATGGGAGCTGCGGGGGCAGGAGGGGGAGTCTTGTAGCAGACAGCAGGCAGCATGGCTGCATGGGTCTCTCCTCTGCAGCTCTGCCAGTAATAGCAGGGATAGGGACCCACTTGCAGGGAGTGGAACTGCCCAAGGTCAATGACAGGTTGCCGAGTGCAACCCCTGGAGGATCCCAGGAGCAGCAAGAAGGAGCAACGTTCAGGGGAGGGGCAGGTGAATTTTCCCTGTGCACTCCTCTCCTGCCTCCACCCTCCCCTCAGCCAGCAGCCATGAGGGCTGGATGAAAGACCTTTTTTAAAAGTTTCCATGGGCCGCAGTGGGGAGGTTCTCGGGCCACAGATGTCCCGTGGGCCAGGACTTTGAGACCTCTGCCTTACACGCTTCACTACTCAGGCTGTCAACAGCTGATTGCCAAGCCTATGTGTGGGGTTCTGCTCCAGTCTTCACCCCCAGGTGCCCAGCTGCCCACACCTCTCCACCAGCTGCCCAGGCCTATCCACCAGCCACCACACCTCTCCATTAGCCATTCACCAATATGTCTGCACCCCTCCCCCTCAATTCTTAACACAGCTCTCAGTGATTTCAGCTGTTATTAGGGAGCCTCACTGCTGGTGCATGTGGATAGTCTTCTTGTACCAGAACCACTAGCCCAGAGTAGATCTAATGCTGAGACCTAGGCATCAACAACTTTATAGCATGTAACAAGACTCTTAATTGAGTTTAAATTAACTCTAGTATTACAGAGCAGAATGATTAAATTGGTGTTTAAGACCTTCACCATCAGATACAAATACCTGTCTCCACCCTCTCACAAGTCCCTGGGCTTTGGAACCCATGTCTCTTACCTAATGAATGCTACTCAGTTGAGGGTGATTCCCTCAGTCATAAAATGCTAAGTACAGTTCTACTGTCCTTGATGCACATAACTGGGATAACAACTCTTTAATACTTCTGCCCCAATAATAAAGAGACTGGGGATCTCACAGCAGCCAAAGTGTCCATTTGAGCAAGCAGTCCCATCATGCTAGGCAGGACTGGTGTGCCCATGCAAACGAGATCAGCCCCTGAAGTTCTTTTCCATAGCTCACCACCAAATGTCAAGGGAGAGCTCATTCTGATTCTGCTTACTGTGACAGACTTAGGCCAGTGGGGTGCAGGAGTCTGGTAGAGGACAAATATACTGGTCACTGGTGAGTAGTTTTCTGTTCCCTGAGTAACCAGAGCAGGGTCTGTACTAGAGTAGTCAGGAACTTGCTAGAACCAATTAAGGCAGACAGGCTGATTAGAACACCTGCAGCCAATCAAGGCAGGCTAATCAGGCACCTGGGTTTTAAAAGGAACTTTCCCCAGTCAGATGGGGAGGAGCCAGAGGAGAGGAAGTGTGTGTGAGGAGCTGGGAGCAAGAGACACAAGGAGCTGAGACTGAGAGGGTGTGCTGCTGGAGGACTAAGGAGTACAAGCGTTATCAGACACCAGGAGGAAGGTCCTATGGTGAGGATAAAGAAGGTGTTGGGAGGAGGCCTTAGGGAAGTAGCCCAGGGAGGTGTAGCTGTCACACAGCTGTTACAAGAGGCACTAAAGACAGCTGCAAATCCATAGGGCCCTGGGATGGAACCCGGAGTAGAGGGCGGGCCCGGGTTCCCCCCAAACCTCCCAACTCCTGATCAGACACAGGAGGAGTTGACCCAGACTGTGGGGGAGATCACTGAGGTGAGCAAATCTGCCAATAAGCACAGGACTCACCAAAGTAGAGGAAGAACTTTACATTACTTCACATTACAAAATAATGACAAAATAGTCAGAATCCTGCTTCAGAGGGAATGAACAGAACAGGGCACTTATCAAATGATCCCTCCCCTGTTGTCCAATCCCAGGTTCTGGCAATTAGAGGTTTAGGAACATCCAAAGCATGGGGTTGTGTCCCTGACCGTCTTGGCTAATAGCCATTGATGGACCTATCCTCCATGAACCTATCTAATTATTTTTATAACCAAGTTATACTTTTGGCCCTCACAAAATCCCCTGGCAATGAGTTCAACAAGTTGACTGTGCCTTGTGGGAAGAAGTAATTACTTTTGTTTGTTCTGAATCTGCTGCCTATTTATTTTATTGAGTGACCCCTGGTCCTTCTGTTATGTGAAGGGGTAAATAACACTTCCCTGTTCACTCTCTCCACAACATTCATGATTCTATAGACGTTTATCATATCCCGCTTTGGTCGTCTCTTTCTAAGCTGAACAATACCAGTCTTTTTATCAATCCTCATATGGAAGCTGTTCCATATCCCTAATCATTTTTGTTGCTCTTCTCTGTACTTTTTCCAATTCTAATGTATCTTTTTTTTTAGATGGGGCAACCAGAACAGCACGCATTTTTCAAGGCATGCACATACCATGGCTTTATATAGTGGCATTACGATATTTTCTGCTTTATTATCTATCACTTTCCTAATGGTTCCTAACATCCTGCTAGTTTTTTTCACTGCTACTGCACATTCAACAGATGTTTTCAGAGAACTATCCACGATGACACCAAGATCTCTTTCTTGAGTAGTAATAGCTAATTTAGACCCCATCATTTTGTATGTATATTTGAGATTATGTTTTCCAGTGTGTATTACTATGCATTTATCAATATTGAAATCCATCTACCATTTTGTTGCCCATTCATCCAGTTTTGTGAGATCCCTTTTTGATTCTTCACTGTCAGCTTTGGACTTAACAGTCCTGAGTCATTTTGTATGGTCTGCAAATTTTGCCACCTCACTGTTCACTCCAAGATCATTTATTAATATGTTGAACAGCACAGGTCTCAGTAGATACCCTTGGGGAATGCAGCTTTTTACCTCTCTCCATTGTGAAAACTGACTATTTATTCCTACCCTTTCTTCTCTATCTTTTAACAAGATACTAATCCTTGACAGAACATTCCCTCTTATCCCATGACTGCTTACTTTGCTTAAGAGCTGTTGGTGTGGGACTTTGTCAAAAGCTTTCTGAAAGTCCCAATGCCCTATATCAACTGGATCACCCTTGTCAACATGTTTGTTGATTCCCTGAGAGAATTCTGATAGGTTGATGAGGCATGATTTCCCTTTACAAAAGCCATACTGACTCCTCCCCAACATATCTTGTTTAGCTATGTGTCTGATAATTCTGTTCTTTAAAATAGCTTCAGCCAATCTGCATGATACTGAGCTTAGGCTCACCAGCCTGTAATTGTAAGGATAGCCTCTAGATCCCATTTTAAAAATCAGCATTACATTAGCTACCCTACAGTCATTTGTCCAGAGGCTAATTTAAGTGATGGGTCACATTCCACAGTTAGTTATTCTGCAATTTCATATCTGAGTTCTTTCAGAACTCTTGGGTGAATACTATTTGGTCCTGAAGACTTATTACTACTTAATTTATCAATTTGTTTGAAAACCTCCCCTACCGGCACCTCAATCTGGGACAGTTCCTCAGATTTGTCACCTAAAAAAATAAAAATCTCATGTGTGGGAATCTCCCTCACATCCTCTGCAAAGAAGACTGATGCAAAGAATTTATTTAGCTTCTCTGCAACAGCCTTGCCTTCCCCGAGTGCTTCTTTAGCATCTTGACCAGCCAGAGACACCACTAGTTGTTTGGCAAGCTTCCTGCTTCTGAAGTACTTAAGAAAAATTGCTCTTAGTTTTTGTGTGTTTTGTTAGTTGCTTTTCATATTCTTTTCTGGCCTGCCTAATTATAATTTTATGCTTGTCTTGCCACAAATCAATGTGTAAATAGGTAGCTGGCCGTTTACCTGGTGTTGGGATGGAATCATTACAGACAAGCTGCCATGTAGAAGGCTGGGTGAATCAATATTGTATTTCTCCAGAAAGTGGGAATCAATATTTTAGTTATCAATAGTATTAGCCATGTTAGTATTTAAATTTCATGCCCAAATTTAGAGCCAGCTGTTTGTCATAATTGGGTACCATATTGGCTAGAATTTTTGGATTTGGGTTGTACTTTGTTCCAGCCTTCATACTGAATCTTATCAAGCCACATCTTGGGCCAGAACCTCAGATGGTGTAAACTAACCCCGCTCCGTTAACTTTAAAGGAGATAATCAAGTATTCAGTGATGTGATAATGCATTTCATTAGTGCTCTGACAGACAGGGGTGAGGAGCACTCCCAAATCCTAGTTGGTGGAAGTGATGAGAGCTGTGCACCCTTAACATTTCCATCATGATATATTATTGAGAGAGAATTAGGTCATTTTCTCTCTCAATCTAATCTTGACCATTACCTTTCTCCTTCCATCCACAGGCAGGACATAACTGTCTTGTTTTACAGATCTATATCTGTCGAGGGCTTACTACATAAAGTTTTCCTTTGCTAAACCCTTTGCTAAACCTGTATTCCTTGCCTCCCTGCCACATTCTTCTTAAAGGGATTCAACTAGAAGCCCAGAGTGAGCACAGCCTAGGTGAAGCTTTGGCTGAGTTCCAAGGCAGCTGGACAGTGGCCACCTATGGCCAAAAGAAGGGTGTCAGAAAAGGAGTCTGAGCTGGAGAGTGTTTCCCACAGCCCCCGAGCTAGAAAAAAGAATGAGACTCTACTCAGATGCAGTTATCTTGGAAGTACATGGCTCCCATTGATTGGGCTCTCTTGCAAGAGACAGGTGACTATAGTGCTGGATAAAGGGCCAGGTTGAAACACTTCGCTTATCTGGCTTTTGTTTTATTTTATCAGTTTGCCAATTTGGTTTTAGTTCTTTTTTTCTGCTTTGAGGAGGGGAGGGAAATGTTTATTACATGGTGGGAGCGTCGATATTCTTTCTTGTGTTTGGGAAGCCAACATGCCATCACTTTGATGTTGTTTTCTGAGTGAGCTTAAGCATTGCTTTCTACAATGATCACAGGGTAGAAAGGAGTTGCTGTAGCTCTCTGGATGGCTGACTTACTGTTGAAAGGATTATTTTGATGATGCTGGGATTGTATTCTATTAGTAATAACATATTAGGGGACCTCGAGCCTTGGACAGGCTTCTTCATCATTTTAAACCTAATACAGCCACACTCTCATGTATTCATCTAGATAGAATAAATGGGCTAAAGGTGTTAACATAATCCAGTCACTGTCCAACATTAAACAGTGTTAAAGAAGGACTGGAACTTCATCTACAGAGACCTCAGCTTGCTTCACACCATAGCAAACACACCATTTAAAATGTGCTATTAAGCTATGTCCTCAGCTGATGCAAAGCAATGTAGTTGAAGTCAATGGAGCTATATTGATTTACAAGAACCAAGGAGACAGCTCATTAACTTCATCAGCTCCCATAAACTTCAGACCATACACCATAACCTGAACTGCACCTTCTCAACCTTCCTTTCTTCACACACCCTGTCACTGGGTGAGCTGGGCCTTTATGAGGGAATGGATCCAACCCATCTGTGCCTTATTAACAGCTTCTCAATGGGGCCTGATAGAGAGCAGCTGGTCTTTCTAAAGAGCCAGAGAGGAAGAGGAAATAGGGGAGGAAGCTGTGGCAGAGGCTGAAGAGCTCAGGAGGCACCTACAAGAGACACACCTGTGACTGAGGGGAGAGCAGATGCAGATCGTGGGAAGGGATGAAAAGCTGTTCTCAACTTGAAAACATGAAGATAGACAGAGAGACCTCAGGGAGGATGGGCTGAGTCCAGCTTGAGCCCAGGCTGGAAGACTCTTTTGTGCTAACTTTGAATTTTATGTTAATAAGCCAGACCCTAAGAAGGGACACGTGCGCCTTTGTGGAGTTATTGAGGAGTTCCAAGGAAGGAAATGAAGGCCAGGCACTGAGGAGTCATCCCAAGTCATGAGGTGGCATTCCAGAGGTGGCCACTCTATTTACATGTCCCTTTACCAAACTGCCCTTTCCTCTCTTATCCACATAATTTGTGGATATTGATGTAGTCGAGTTGTGTGCAGGGAGGGATTAGTTTCATCCATGGTGGAGACAGAAGATGGGCATTCCCAGCGGAGCAGAGTTAAGGTTGCTAGAGGAAATTTGCCTTTAGTTTTTCCATTAACTTCTTTCAAGAGCTGTTTGGAATTTTTCACATGAGAGATTTTTCCTTGAAAAAAGTGATTTCATCAAAATTTGCATTTCCTGCTAGACAGCTGGGAGCTGGGCTGCAGGGAAGCCAGACAGCATGGGCATCTGGGCATCTGAGGAATTGGGCAGCAGTCAACTTGAAGTCAACCAGGAGGCTGCCTGATTTCCACTAAAAGTTTCAATGGATTCAACGCATTCCAATGAAAAGTTCCTATTCTGTCAAAACAGCATGTTCCAGTGGAAAATTGTTCAATAGGATAATTTTTTACCAGCTCTAATCATTATATTTTACCATATTTATCCCACTGACAGGAGTGATGTGCAAGTTATTATCAAGGCAACTCAGGAGAAGAAATGGGACTCCGACTCAGAGATCGTCCTCTTCTCTGCTCAGCCCATTATGTGAGTAAGACTTCGGCTGCAACGTTGCGTACCAAGCTATAGCGCCCAGTTCCTTACCAGCAAGGATCAATGAGAAATTTGAGTAAACAAGGAAAGCAGGGTCAGGACTCCAGGACTTTACTTCTTATAGTGATAAATTATTTATTGCTTCAGATTTACCAGAGCACTTATCCCTTATTAAGCCAACCACTAACTGATTAGGATACATGGGGACTTTCCATGGGGCCACAGTGTTCCACCTCTCAGTTTTATCACAAAGAAGACTGAGAGGTGACTTGATTAAAGTGTATATGCTCCTTCATGAGAAGAAAGCACCTGGTTCTGAAGGGCACTTTCAAATTAACAGGATAAGAACCAATGGCTGGAAGCTGAAGCCAGACAAATGCAAATTAGAAATAGGGCACAAATGTTTAACAGTGAGAGTTTGAAGGGGTACAGTGACCCCACATTGTCTGGAAAGAGGCTAATGAACGCCTGGGTGCTTAGTCAACCCTACCCTGTTACACCCATGAGAGGGGTCAAAGCCTGGAGGGAGCAATTGAAAAAGGGAAAGCCCAATACAGTCGCATCTCAGCAGGAGAAGGAGTGGACCTGTTGTGCTAACACCTTGAGGGAAGGCCTGACTGGGCTCACAGAAAACCTATAGCTTGTGTGGAGGCAGGCTGGTCTGGGGCCAGGGGCTGTCCTGAGCCTGCTAGGTGCCAGATCCTCTTTAGGGCAGATAGACCCAGTGTGGGACCTATAGATTTGCTTTGTTCACCATAATGAATTCTCTTTCCTTCTGGAATCTGTGGAGGAGTGAGCCTGAGAAGGGCCTGCAAGGAACACTGACAGATGGATTTGTTGATCTAGGGGTATGGGTCTCGCTGTGTGCTGAAGTGGTCCTGCATTCAAATCCCCAATGAGCCCTCTTGAGTTTTCCTGCAGAAAAGGACCTGGGGATTACAGTGGATGAGAAGCTGGATATAAGTCAGCAGTGTGCCCTTGTTGCCAGGAAGTCCAATGGCATATTGGTCTGTATTAGTAGGATTATTGCCAGCAGATCAAGAGAAGTGATTATGGCACTTTTGAGGTCACACTTCGAGTATTGTATCCAGTTTTGGTCCCCACACTACAGAAAGGATGTGGACGGATGTGGACAAATTGGAGAGAGTCCAGCAGAGGGCAACAGAAATGATTAGGGGGCTGGGGCACATGACTTACAAGGAAAGGCTGAGGGAACTGGGGTTATTTAGTCTGCAGAAGAGAAGAGTGAGGGGAGACTTGATAGCAGCCTTCAACTACCTGATGAGCGGTTCCAAAGAGAATGGAGTTAGGCTGTTCTCAGTGGTGGTAGATGACAGAATGAGAAACAATGATCTCAAGTTGCAGTGGGGGAGGTCTAGATTGGCTATTAGGAAGCACTATTTCACTAGGAAGGTGGTGAAGCACTGCAATGGGTTACCTAGGGAGGTGGTGGAATCTCCATTCTTAGAGGTTTTTAAGGCTTGGCTTGACAAAGCCCTGGCTGGGATGATTTAGTTGGTGTTGGTCCTGCTTTGAGCAGGGGGTTGGATTGGTGACCTCCTGAGGTCTCTTCCAACCCTAATCTTCTATGATTTTATGACAGGCTGAGTTAGAAAGTAGCCGAGGAGGAGGCAATGGGTATGAATAGACAGACCTGAACTGCTTACTACAGAGTACCCAGAGTAGATAGGGTTCCTGGGTTCCCCTACCAGCCCCTTGAGGACGGTGGCATGAAGACCCCCAGAGATTACCTGGAAGGCCAATAAAGCCTCAAGTCAGGATGAAGACCTCGCATGAAGCCACTAGCCTACTGAGGAGCTAGATTGGGTTTAGCTCAGATGGGGTGGGAATATATGTGACTTGGCTGGAGGGCTGAGTTATGAGAAGTAGATCACTGCATGGCCAGAGTGACAGTTAGCATGGAGTGCCAAAGAAGAAGATGACCTTGCTATGCCATGCCCAGCCATGAAGAGACACACTAGCCAGGAAGAAACACTTCTAGAGAAATTGTTTCACCATTGGAACAAGCTACCAAGACAAGTTGTGAATTCTCCATCTCTTGATATCTTCAGATCAAGACCAGATGCTTTTCTGAAAGGTGGTTTAACCAAACACAAGTTATTGGGCTAAATACTGGGGAAACTAGGTGAAATGTAATGTCCTGCTATATACAGGAGCTCAGAGAAGATGATTGAATGTCCCTGCTGGCCTAAGATCGGTGAATCTATGAACTCTTTTCTAAAGCAGTTGGTACTAGATAATTCAGAGACAGGATAGCAGACAAGGTGGATGGCTGGCCTCCTCTAAAATGGCAATTCCTATGTTCCTTAGAACTGGAAAAGAGAAATGCCTCCTTTGATGTTAAACATTTTCCTATCTCCATAACTACTCCTTTGAAGCTAGAAGTTGTCTTATCTCCACAACTTTCTCACTGAGGTTAGGAGTTCATGTATTAAGCTTGTTTGTAAGTTCTAAAAATAAAATGTAGCATTAATGCTGCCTTTGCAGCAGTTGTAAATTCCCATTAGCATAAGTTTCCAGGGAATTGTTTCACTCTTATATAATGAATTAGAAAAGGCATTCATTTTTGGAGATCAGATAAAAGACATCTGTACCAAGCAGGAGAATAGAACAGGGGATCCTCTGTAGAACTCTTAGGTCTCTTTACTGAGGTCCATGGTGATAGACTCTGGATCCTGGTCTCTGAAACGCTGTATGAAGAGGTCACAGCAGAAACTCCAGCTTTTATTATACCTGTTTTTGAGGAAGCACAACCTTTCTCATCAGATTCACAGAAGGTAAAGGATGATGTATATTGTCATGAATAACATGCAACAGAGATACTGTGTTTCTTTGAGACACCCCTGAACAGACAGTTTTAGATGTATGTAGAACACTCTGGGTTTACTAAGAGTCAGCCCTAGCCAGAGCTAGATGGCAGGAATTTGTGAGGATTTATGAGAATTTGTGCCTCCTCAGTCATTCACTGCGTAAAAGCCAACCTCCATGATCAATGCTGGTTTAAGCCCAGCGGCAGTGAGACCCCAGCCGGACGGATAGAAGGAAGAAAGTGAGAAAATAAACTTGTTCTGAGGATAACATATTTAATGCATCTGGATAAAAATAAATGTAACACAAATTCAGTAGTAGGAACAATCCTTAGAATAGGAAATCTTAAATGAGATATATAACTAGCTTACAGTCTGACCATTGGTCGCTATCTATCCTTCAGTCCACAATCTAGTTTTATTTCTGCCTATCTGGCAGTGTCTCTGTCTCCCCTTCATCTGTCTACTTATCAATCTAACTTCATTAATTTGCCATCAGAGTGATTTCTAAGTTACATAAGATAAAAGCAATCCTAAAACACATGAGTTTATAGTTCAGTATGACTTCAAAAAATGCAATGTCTAGCAGATAGGAAGAAGAAACCTGGTGGAATAGTACTCATGACTGGAGCACGGGTATTGAAGGCTATGTGCTGTTCAGAAAAGACAGGAAGAAAGGCAAAGGTGGGGGAGTAGCCTTGTACATCAATGATGAAATTAAATGTAGCGAAATAAGATGCGATGGAATGGATAAGACGGAGTCCGTCTGGGCAAAAATCACGCTGGGTAAAAAAGCAACTAGAGCTTCCCCTGAGATAGTGCTTGGGGTGTGCTACAGACCACCGGGATCGGATTGGGATATGGATAGAGACCTCTTTAATGTCTTTAATGAAGTAAACACAAAGGGGAAATGTGTGATTATGGGGGACTTCAACTTCCCGGATATAGACTGGAGGACGAGTACTTGCACGAATAATAGGGGTCAGATTTTTCTGGATGTGATAGCGGATGGATTTCTTCATCAAGTAGTTGAAGCACCTACGAGAGGGGATGCCATTTTAGACTTGGTGTTGGTGAGCAGTGAGGACCTCGTAGAAGAAATGGTGGTAGGGGACAACCTTGGTTCGAGTGATCATGAGCTGATTCAGTTCAAACTAGATGGAAGGATAAACAAATGTACATCTGCGATTACTGTTTTCGACTTCTCGAGGGCTAATTTTAAAGAGTTAAGGAAATTAGTTAGGGAAGTGGATTGGACGGAGGAATTAGTGGATTTAAATGTGGAGGAGGCCTGGAATTACTTTAAGTCACAGCTGCGGAGACTGTCGGAAGCCTGCATCCCGAGAAAGGGGAAAAGAACCATGGGCAGGAGTTGCAGGCCAAACTGGATGAGCAAGCAACTCAGAGAGGGGATTAGACAAAAGCAGAAAGCTTACAGGGAGTGGAAGGAAGGCAGGATCAGTAAAGAAAGCTACCTTGCTGAGGTCAGAACATGTAAGGATAAAGTGAGGAAGGCTAAAAGCCGCATTGAACTGGAACTTGCAAAGGGAATCAAAACCAATAGTAAAAGGTTCTACAGCCACATAAATAAGAAGAAAACAAAGAAAGAAGAAGTGGGGCCGCTATACACTGAGGATGGAATGGAGGTTAAGGATAACCTAGGCATGGCCCAACATCTAAACAAGTACTTTGCCTCGGTTTTTAATAAGACTAGTGAGGAACCTTGCGATGATGGAGGGATGATAAACGGGAATGTGGATATGGAAGTGGATATTACTGCAACTGAGGTAGAGGCCGTACTTGAACAGCTCGATGGGTCGAAGTCGGAGGGCCCGGACAATCTCCACCCGAGGATATTAAAGGAACTGGCGCGTGAAATTGCGAGCCCGTTAGCGAGAATTTTTAAGCAATCGATAATCTCGGGTGTTGTGCCGTATGACTGGAGGATTGCTAATGTAGTTCCTATTTTTAAGAAAGGGAAAAAGAGTGATCCGGGTAATTATAGGCCTGTTAGCTTGACGTCTGTAGTATGTAAGGTCTTGGAAAAAATTTTAAGGGAGAAAGTAGTTAAGGACATAGAGGTCAATGGTAATTGGGACGAATTGCTACATGGATTTACTAAAGGTAGATCGTGCCAAACCAATCTGATCTCCTTCTTTGAGAAGGTGACGGATTACTTAGATAAAGGAAATGCGGTAGATATAATTTACCTAGATTTCAGTAAGGCGTTCGACACGGTTCCGCACGGGGAGCTGTTAGTTAAATTGGAAAAGCTGGGAGTGAATATGAAAGTTGTAAGGTGGATAAGGAACTGGTTAAAGGGGAGACTCCAGAGGGTCGTATTGAAAGGTGAACTGTCGGACTGGAAAGAGGTCACCAGTGGAGTCCCTCAAGGATCGGTTTTGGGACCGATCTTATTTAACCTTTTTATTACTGACCTTGGCACAAAGAGCGGGAATGTGCTAATAAAGTTCGCGGATGACACGAAGCTGGGGGGTATTGCTAACACGGAGAAGGACAGGGATACTATTCAAGAAGATCTGAACCACCTTGTAAACTGGAGTAATAGAAATAGGATGAAATACAACAGTGAAAAGTGCAAGGTCATGCATTTAGGAATTAATAATAAGAATTTTGGATATACGTTGGGGGTGCATCAGTTGGAAGCGACGGAGGAAGAGAAGGACCTTGGGGTACTGGTTGATAGCAGGATGACTATGAGTCGCCAATGTGATACGGCTGTTAAAAAAGCAAATGCGATTTTGGGATGCATCAGGCGGGGTATTTCCTGCAAGGATAAGGAGGTGTTAGTACCGTTGTATACGGCGTTGGTGAGACCCCATCTGGAATACTGTGTGCAGTTCTGGTGTCCCATGTTCAAGAAGGATGAATTCAAACTGGAACAGGTTCAGAGACGGGCTACGAGGATGATCCGAGGAATGGAAAAACTGCCTTATGAAAGGAGACTCAAAGAGCTTGGCTTGTTTAGCCTGGCCAAAAGAAGGCTTAGGGGGGATATGCTCGCCCTATATAAATATATCAAGGGGGTTAACGTTAGGGAGGGAGAGGAATTATTTAAGTTTAGTACTAATGTAGCCACGAGGACGAATGGGTATAAACTGGATATTAGGAAGTTTAGACTTGAAATTAGACGAAGGTTTCTGACCATTAGGGGAGTGAAGTTCTGGAATAGCCTTCCGAGGAAGGTAGTAGGGGCAAAAGACTTTCCTGGCTTTAAGACAAAGCTTGATAAGTATATGGAGGGGATGTTATGATAGGATCGTTAATTTGGGCAATTGATCTTGAATTACCACCAGACAGGTCTGCTCAATGGTCTGCGGGGTGATGTTGCATGCGATGGGTACTGAGTTGCTGCGGAGAACTCCTTCTTGGGTGCTGGCTGGTGACTCTTGCCCACATGCTCAGGGTTTAGCTGATCGCCATATTTGGGGTCGGGAAGGAATTTTCCTCCAGGGCGGATTGGCAGGTGCCCTGGAGGTTTTTCGCCTTCCCCTGCAGCGTGGGGCACGGGTCGCTTGCTGGTGGTGTCTCTGCAGCTTGAGGTCTTCAAACCATTTTTGAGGATTTCAATAACTCGGTCCTGGGATAGGGGTTGTACAAAATTGGATGGGTGGGGTTCTGTGGCCTGCCTTGTGCAGGAGGTCAGACTAGATGATCAGATTGGTCCCTTCTGACCTATGAGTCTATGAGTCTATGAGTCTATGAGTAAGAAATAGGCAAGGATTAAAATGAATATTGTATTGTATCTGCTATTTGCATTGCTAGTATTTGTAATCCTGTTAAAACTATCTAAACAAAGACATATAATAACAATCAAACAACAATTATTGTACTTCTTAACTCAAAATTCACAAACAAATTCGTCACTAACTAAAGCATCAATAAAAATTCAGATATGTGTGTGACAAGGAGGTAGAATAATAAATCATAGAACTGAAGGGCTGGAAAGGATCTTGAGAGGTCACCTAGTCCATCCTCCTGGACTGACCGTCTAGATCATCTCTGATAGGTGTTTGTCTAAGCTGTTTTTTAAAAAGTCAAATAATGGGGATTCCAAAACCTGCCTTGTAACCTGTTCTGACGCTTCCCTATCCTGAGAGTTAGAAAGCTTTTCTACTGTCTAAACTAAATCTCCCTTGCTGCAGATAAAGCTGATTCCTTATGCGACCCTCAGTGGACATAAAAACCAATTGATCACTGTCCTCTTTATAATAACCTTTTACATGTTTGAAGATTCATCAGGTTCCCCCTCAGTTCTCTCTTCTCTAGACTAAATATGCCCAATTTTTTCAACCTTTCCTCATAGGTCTAAATCTTTTATCATTTTGTTGCTCACTTCTAGATTCTCCATAATTTGTCCATGTATTTTTTACTGTGTGATGGCCAAAACTGAACATAGTCCTCCAGCTGAGGCCTTCTTGGTAATGAGCAGAGCAGAACAATTACCTCCTGGGTCTTACATACACCACAACAGATGATTCTGACTTTGCTTGTTAGTGTGTGCAGAAAGCTGTGAGTGGTCTCATAGCACCATGAAGATGTTCAGTAACTATGCTTCTCAGCAGATGGTCAGCCACTTTATAAAGGCCATAAAATGTTATTCTGATCTTTTACAGCTGGAGAAAATGAGGCACGGAATGATATGATTTGCTCGAGGTCACACTGGGTCAGGATGAAGCCCAGATCTCCTGACTCCCAGTCTTGCCCATTACACAGCACAATGCTGAAGTGCACAGTGTTACTGCGGATAACTGAGGTACCAACCCAGCAAAAGGCTTTGGGGTTAGAGCATGTACAGGGACATCGATGATATTTGCAGGGCAAAGGTTCAAGAGCAGAAATCCAGGACAATCTGTCCCTCACTCTCTAATCAGATTTAAACATCAACAAAAACAAAGTAACCCTCCCCCTAAAGGTATCTGTTTCATGTCATATTTCACAGGCTATTATTACTACTTTTTAAAAACTATTTTTCTTGATAAAACCCATGGCAGACACAAAAGAGAGAAATCAAACGTCCATCACAGGATTTATCCTCCTGGGCTTTGGGAATCTCCATGAACTGAAAATTCTTCTCTTCCCACTGTTGCTAGTGATCTACATTGTGACAGTGGCTGGGAACATCCTCATTGTTGCACTAGTTGTGGCTGATCAGCACTTTCACACCTCCATGTACTTCTTCCTAGGGAACTTGTCCTGCTTGGAGACCTGCTACACCTCCACCCTCCTGCCCAGGATGCTGGTCAGTCACCTGACTGGGAACAGATCCATTTCTGTTAGTGGCTGCATCGTACAATTTGATATCTTTGGTTCTCTGTTAGCTGCAGAATGTTGTCTCTTATCAGTGATGTCTTACGATCGGTATTTAGCTATATGCAAACCACTGCAATATGCAGCCCACATGACTAGTAGATTTTCCTTCCAGGTAGCAATGGGGTGTTGGCTAACTGGGTCTGTAGCCAGCACAATCACAGCATGTTGGCTATCACAATTGATTTTCTGCTGCCCCAATGAAATTGACCATTTCCTTTGTGATTACACCACATTGATAAAACTGTCCTGCAGGGACACCAGCTTGATGGTTCTTGTGATTTCCCCTCTCTCCTTCATATTCCTTCTTCCCCCATTTCTATTAACCCAGGCATCTTATGTGTATATCATCAACACTATCCTGAGAATTTCTTCCAGCACTGGGAGACAAAAGACTTTTTCCACCTGCTCCTCTCACCTCATCGTGGTGACAATTTTCTATGGGACTCTACTTGTTGTCTACATGCTCCCAGACACTGCTGCACTGCGAGACCTGAAGAAAGTGTCCTCTGCCTTCTACACCATCCTGATTCCCATGGTCAATCCCCTCATCTACAGCCTGAGAAACAAAGAGGTCAAGGAGGCCCTGAGAAAAGCTCTGAATAAGACTATGACTTTTATAACCAATCACAAACTTTTTTCTCAACATTTATTGTGAAGTAGCAATAAAATATATATAGTGGAAGCTCACCAAGAGGTATAATGTAGTAAACCAAAGTGCATGTGGGAGCCCTGAATTATTCGAGCTGTTTTATTACCTACCGTGAGACCCCAGGAGTGCAGAAGGGCCAGTTTACAAGTAATGACTGCAGGGCCAGCTATTCGCTGACTCATAAAGCACATTCTGGATGGATCCTGGATCTGCCTGGGGTAATGTGAGCTAAATGAGCTTCACTGTGAGATGGGCAGAGCATGTCCAGCCCACCCTGAACTGAACTCCACCAATGTCAGTGGGGACTTAAGGGGTTTATTCATGATGAAGTTCCCTGCAGTGCAGAGGGTTTACATGAGATATACGATGTTTGCACTATTGTTGTAGCCGTGTTTTCCCCCAGGATATTAAAGAGACAAGGTGGATGAGGTAATATTTTTTATTGGTCCAGCTTTCACTGGTGAAAGAGACAAGCTTCTGAGTTTACACAAAGGTCTTCTTCAGCCTGGGGACAGGCACTCGGCATGTCACAGCTACATACAAATGTGGAACAGATAATGCATTAACACATGTTGCAAGAGGCTATTCAAGGTGAAGTGGGCAGTTAACACCTCTCCAGTCACAGGACAAAGAGGATTGGTGAGTTACAAATTGCTGGAATGAGCCATAAATTCAGTATCTTTATTAAGGCCCCATGATTTTTGCTGTGTAGCAGATTTATGAATTTAAGTATCCTTAAACCATTACAACCCATACTCTCTGGGGACCACATCCTGAATGACATCTTTCCGAATCCCTTCCTTTGGCCTTCAAACATACCCCTGCAACCTCTCCAACCTCATTATCAGACGCAAGTTCCCCACAGACCAGGAACCACCAACTCAAAGAGGCACCAGCCCCGGCCATAACAACAGATGCGAAACCTGCCGACATATCTCCACTGCCATGATGGTCAACACCTACTACAACACATGTTTCCAGATCCATGGGACCTACACATGGCTATCACACCATGTGGCATACCTCAGCTGGTAGGCTTTCTCAGAGCAAGCCCTATCAAATGGCAGGGAGAAGAGAAGGCTTCTCTTATAAACTTTAGCCCACTGCTTAGGCCACTCAACAAGAATATTGGAGACCCCCAGTTTAATTTTGAACATTGGTTTTCTGCATTTTAGATACATGCACTAACCCCAGTGCAAAAGATAGGCTTGAAGGATTAGATTTTTATTTGTAAATTACCCGTATACATCAATTTTACCGCACACACACAAAATAATGAAAAAAATATTTCCATTGATAAGAATAGAAATTTACAGATAGGCAAAGTAAGAAAAATGCTGCTTGAGAATTTATTAGAGTTTGATTTATGTATATTTGCCTTATGGTATTTTGACATGTGATGTTGTCAGCATGTGTTGTAATGGTTGTAAAGCTTTAACTTTTAAAAATCAACATCTCCTGTCATTAAATAATTGTTGTCTGACCAACTCTGTTGAGTGACTCACCCTCACAATTTCTCACACCTGTGATTGTTAAAATCAATAAAAATTGGAAAAAAATCCTTAAAACTCATAATTTTGCCCAATTGTGAAAATGAAAATTGATAAAAATAGAAAAATAATGCTTACAAGCACACACTGCTATTATACATTGAAATTTAAAAAAAAATATATAATTGAATTCTGCCAAGCCTAACTAAAGGATATCTTAATATGGTGCTCTTCCAGTCTTTCCTGTTGAAGCTGTTTCCCTGTTTATAAACAATTAAATATGCACTGGGCCTATAGTGAGCGAAAGGTACTGTGTATCCCAGTGGTCAGGTCAGTCACGTGAGAGATGGAAGATCCCTGTTCAAATTCCTTCTCCTGATCAACCAGAGGAGGGAATTGAGCTGGGGTCTCCAACAGCCCAGGTGGGTGCCCTAACCACTGGGCTAAATTTTGCAAGGGAAGATGCTGCTGTTGCTTCCTTTTTCTCCCATGTCCCTAAAAGACCACCAGAAGCTCCCTAGAAGTTGGGGGGCTACCACTGCCAGAACCATGGCCCTCCCCCTTCCGCCCAAGGCCACGCCTCAACAGAGCCTCTTTCCTGAGGCCCTGCCCCTACACCACCTCTTCTCCGAATCCCCACCCCCACACTGCCACTTCCTCTGAGGCCCCATTCCCACATCACCTCTTCCCCGAAGACCCAGCTTCCACACCACCCCTTCCCTTGAGGCCCTGCCCTCATGTCACACCTTCCCGTGAAGCCCCACTCCCACACAACCTCTTCCCCAGAAGGCTCTGCACATCGATCATTCTTCTCTGCCCCCTCCTTCCTCGCACTTGCCCTTAACTCCTGTAAAAAATGATGGGTCCCCTGGTCCCCCCTATTCCAGCACCCCTGTGTCCCTCTGGCCATTTTGTGTAGAGTTAAGTGTGTGTAGAGAGCCTGCCTACTGGATAAGGTTTTGCAGGTGAGATAAGCTGGGCAACATTCATCTTCACAGGTTTGTAGATCATGCTGGGGCTTCCAGAGATGCATGCCCAGAGGCACATGCCCAGAGGCACAAAGTAAGACACTTTGGGAATGTTTACAGTGCAAATTTAGGTGCCTAAAGTGAGATTTTTAAAGGTATTTTTAAAGGTAGGGATTTCAATGCATGTTAGATGCTTAAATCCCACTAGGCACCTAAATACCTTTAAGAATTTTGCCAGAAGTAAGTTTAGGTGGTTACAGAGTTAAGTGGCAGCAGAGCGAGTGTTTGTGGATTGCCGTGGTGCCTGAAACTGCCTAAATCTTGTCTTCAGGTGCCTAATTCCCTTTGTAGATCTGAGCCGGGTAACCAAAGATCACTGGAGTCTTCTTCATTCATTGAAGCAGGAAGCCACTCATATTCTATGAATTTTAGCTCATTTTCATCTGGTCTTTTGCTATCAGACCTATTGATTGAGACCTTTATAGAATGGCTCTGAGATATTCGTGTGTTACTCCACTTATACACTGATTGAAACTCCTGAAATCAAAGCTGTTGTGCTGACACAAAGCAGAGTGCTAAATCACTGCTTGTATGTTGAATGTTCAGCCAGAATATCAAAGTGTTAATCTTCAACTGGGTAGATAGTTATCATTTTCCCCATTTTGTAATCAGGAAAATCAAACAGCAAATGATTCTTATTTAGCTTTTCTAGAACACCACACATGGCTGCATGAGGATTTAACATACAAATAAAGAAAAAATGTTTTGCCCCCAAATCGTATTGTGCTAACTACTTTGATTTTTATGATTGATTATTTTATTGTTGTTACTGTTATTGTTTTTTTAATTTTAAATTCATATAATATTTTATTTTGATTTAATCAACATGGTAGTTTAAAAACATGACAGTATGTAAAATTACAACCAGCCATATATATAGATAGACCCCAGTCTCAAGGTCACCTACTGAATGGCACACATCTCACGGTGTCCACTGGGCACCCAGCTCCCCTGGTGTCCTGGGAAACTCCCATCCCAGGAGCCTCCCCGCAGCAGGATATTTTCCAAATGGCAAAATGTGGAAAAGGATAAAAAGGATGGGGGGAAAAGGCCCTACTATTTGACCTCCCTCTAACTTATGCCATTTGGAAAATAATAATTAAGTGCTGAAAATATTACTGTCAGAGATAAAGCAATACTTTCACTTTTAATGAAAATGCTTTCAACACTTAACAGTATTCAGTGTTAGGTGGAAATAGTTTGGAAACAGTAAGAAAGTATGAAAAAAACAATATTTTCCTATAATATTTTCCTATGTTTTCAAAATTTCTTTTAGGAAAATTGGAATTTCCAGACAGGAATCTTTCTAATGGAGATATTTCCCATTAAATTTTTCACAGGAAAAATCCTGATTTTCCCACCAGCTCTACTCAGCATCAAGAGATTTCATATGTCACCAGAAAGATCTGGGAGCCTCTATCCGTTCACAAAACAGGCCAAGTGTTCACTTCAGCAATGCTCCGCCCACTAGTGATCCACATCATGTCAGTTAAACATGACCCATGTGTAGTGATAATCAAAGAGTTGTTTGTAAGCCACGTGTTCTACACCAAGCTCTCAGTGATAGGTTCAGAATTCACCATTTAGGGTGAAATATTACCCTCCTCAGAGTGCTAGCATTAGGCCTACACAACACATCAGCCATATTTTGAGGATTTCACTGGGAGTCAAGTAGTTCACAGGTCTTGTATTGATCTTCTGAACAGTTATGAGTTTCATCCTTTAAAAATTTGGACATGGTCCAAAGCTCACTAACTTCAATGGGAGTCTCTCCATTGGGCTTTGGTTCCTTCCCGACTGGGAAAACCAAGAAATGTGCTGCTTGCCAGGAGCCAGGATTCACGATGTGATGGAGAGACTGCCAAGACTCATCAAGCCCTCGGATTGCTACCCCTTCCTGCTCCTCCATGTGGGCACCAATGATACTGCCAAGAATGACCTTGAGTAGATCACTGAAGACAACATAGATCTGGGAAGAAGGATAAAGGAGTCTGAGGAGCAAGTGGTGCTCTCGTCCATCCTCCCTGTGGAAGGAAAAGGCCCTGATAGAGACCATTGAATCATGGAAGTCAATGAATGGCTATGCAGGTGGTGTCGGAAAGAAGGCTTTGGATTCCTTAACCAAAGAATGAGATGATGTTCCAAGAAAAAGGACTGCTAGGCAGAGACGGGCTCCACCTAATCAAGAGAGGGAAAAGCATCTTCACAAGCAGGCTGGCTAACCTAGTGAGGAAAGCTTTATATTAGGTTCACCGGGAGAAGAAGACCAAAGCCCTGAGGTAAGTGGGATACCAGTAGGAAGCATGAGCAGGAATGCGCAAGAGGGGAGGACTCCTGCCTCATACTGAGAAAGCAGGATGATCAACAGGTTATCTTAAGTGCCTATACACAAATGCAAGAAGCCTGGGAGAACTGGAAGTCCTGGTACAGTCAAGGAATTATGACGTGATTGGACTAACAGAGACTTGGTGCGATAGCTCACATGACTAGAGTACTGTCATGGATGGATATAAACTGTTCAGGAAGAACAGGTAGGGGAGTTGCACTGTATGTAAGAGAGCAGTATGACTGCTCAGAGCTCTAGTATGAAACTGCAGAAAAAAACAGAGAGTCCCTGCATTAAGTTTAGAAGTGTGAGCAACAAAGGTGATGTCATGTTACTAGATCACAGGGCCTGGTTCTCATGGGAGACTTCAATCACCCCGATACCTGCTGAGAGAGCAATACAGCAGTGCACAGACAATCCAGGAAGTTTTTGGAATGTGTAAGGGACAATTTCTTGGAGCAAGTGGTGGAGGAACCAACTACGGGCAAAGCTCTTCTTTACCTGATGCTCATGAACAGGGAAGAATTCATAGGGGAAGCAAAAGTGAATGACAACCTGGGAGGCAGTGACCATGAGATGGTTGAGTTCAGAATGCTGACACAAGGAAGAAAGGAGAGCAGCAGATTACGGACCCTGGACTTCAGAAAAGCGGGCTTTGACTCTCTCAGGAAATAGATGGGCAGGATCCCTTGGGAGGATGACATAAAGGGGAAAGGAGTCCAGGAGAGCTGGTTGTATTTTAAATAATCCTTATTGAGGTTGCAGGAATAAATCATCCCAATGTGTAGAAAGAATAGTAAATATGGCAGTTGACCAGCTTGGCTTAACAGAGAAATCCTTGCTGATCTTAAACACAAAAAAAAAGCTTACAAGAAGTGGAAGATTCGACAAATGACCAAGGAGGAGTATAAAAATATGCTCAGGCATGAAATCAGGAAGGATAAATCACACTTGGAGTTGCAGTTCGGAAGAGATGATAAGAGTAACAAGAAGGGTTTCTTCAGGTATGTTAGCAACAAGAAGGTCAAGGAAAGTGTGGGCCCCTTACTGAATGAGGGAGGCAGCCTAGTGACAGAGGATGTGGAAAAAGCTAATATACTCAATGCTTTTTTTGCCTCTGTCTTCAGGAACAAGGTCAGCTCCCAAACTACTGCACTGGGCAGCACAGTGTGGGAAAGAGGTGACCAGCCCTCTGTGGAGAAAGAAGTGGTTCAGGACTGTTTAGAAAAGCTGGATGAGCACAAATCCATGGGGCTGGATGTGCTGCATCAGAGGGTGCTAAAAGAGTTGCTGGATGTGACTGCAGAGTCATTGGCCATTATCTTTGATCAGGGGAGGTCCCAGATGACTGAAAAAAGGCTAATGTAGTGCCCATCTTTAAAAAAAAGAAGAAGGAGGATCTGGGGAACTACAGGTCAGTCAGCCTCACCTCAGTCCCTGGAAAAATCATGGAGCAAACCTCAATCTATTCTGAAGCATTTAGAGGAGAGGAAAGTGATCGGGAATAATCAGCATGGATTCACCAAGGGCGAGTCATGCCTGACTAACCTAATTGCTTTCTATGACTAAATAACTGGCTCTGTGGATGAGGGGAAAGTTTGGATGTGTTATTCCTTGACTTTAGCAAAGCTTTTGATATGGTCTTCCACAGAATTCTTGCTAGCAAGTTAAAAAAGTATGGATTGGATGAATGGACTATAAGATGGATAGAAAAATGGCTAGATAGTCGGGCTCAACAGGTAGTGATCAATGGCTCCATGTCTAGTTGGCAGCAGGTATCAAGCAGAATGCCCCAAGGGTTGGTCCTGGGGCCAGTGTTGTTCAATATCTTCATTAATGATCTGAAGGATGGTGTGGATTGCACCCTCAGCAAGTTTGCAGATGACATTAAATTGGGAGGAGTGGCAGACATGCTGGAAGGCACAGAGGGACCTAGACAAATTAGAGTATTGGGCTAAAAGAAATCTGATCAGGTTCAACTAAGGACAAGTACAGAGTCCTTCATTTAGGATTGAAGAAGCCCATGCACTTCTACAGACTAAGGATCAAATGACTAGGCAGCAGTTCTGCAGAAGAGGACCTAGGGGTTACAGTGGACGAGAAGCTGGATATGAGTGAACTGTGTGTCCTTGTTGCCAAGAAGGCTAATGGTATTTTGGGCTGTATAAGTAGGAACATTGCCAGCAGATCGAGGGACGTGAGCATTCCCCTCTATTTGGCATTGGTGAGGTCTCATGTGGTGTTCTGTGTCCAGTTTTGGGCTCCACACTACAAGAAAGATGTGGAAAAATTGGAAAGAGTTCAACGGAGGACAAAAAAAATGATTAGAAGGTGTAGCATATGATTTATGAGGCGAGGTTGAGGGGATTGGGATTATTTAGTCTGCAGAAGAGGAAAATGAGGGGAGATTTCACAGCTGCTTTCAACTACCTGATGGGGGATTCCAAAGAGGATGGAGCTCGGCCGTTCTCAGTGGTGGCAGATGATGGAACAAGAAGCAATGGTCTCAAGTTGCAGTGGGGGAGGTCTAGGATGGATATTAGAAAACACTATTTCACTAGGAGGGTGGTGAAGCACTGGAATGGGTTACCTAGGGAGGTGGTGGAGTCTCCTTCCTTAGAGGTTTTTAAGGTCAGGCTTGACAAAGTCCTTGATGGGATGATTTAGTTGGGGACTGGTCCTGCTTGAGCAGGAGGTTGTACTAGATGACCTCCTGATGTCCTTTCCAACCCTGATATTCTATGATTCTATGATTCCCTAATAGGATTGAGAGACTCAGGAGTTGGCCGAAGGGTCTGTGGAGAAAAATTCTTTTTTGTAGTATACCTAGAGTGGAGAAATTGGAGATCAAGCAGTCCTATGGCCTACTTTATATGGACAAATTCTAGGAAGGGGAGGGAAGTATGAATGTCCACTGCCTTGCATCTTGTGCAATCATTCACACCTCTGAATGAGAATATAAATGCTCAGGACCTATTTCTCCTCTGACTTATGCCTCTGATGTTAGTGCAGTCACTTCTGATTTACACTAGTGTCAGTCAGAGAAGAATCAGGCACTATTATTCTGCTCTGGAAGCATATTACAAATGTAATCAACTACAGAAGTTGCAAGGCCATGGAGATTCATGCCATCATATTCCACAGTTTCTTTCAAACCTTGGCCAACCAGGGCAGGGATGAATGAAAATTCAGAGGAACTTTCCTCACATATAGGAAGGAATGACTGAACCACCAGCTTACCTTGCCACAGTCAACGAAACATTCATGATTAAATTAATAGCATTTGGTCAACATTAATCTTAATGGTGCAACGAACCTAGAAATGATGCTATCCATATTCCCTTCACATGTAAGATCTCCTCCATAAATACTGATATCTAGAAGACAATCATATACCCATGTGATCTCCAATACAATGATTTTACATAGAGGACATTATTTTCCAAAATTAGATATTTCAACAAGATTCTTCATTGCAATTTTGAGTTGAAATGAAAAAAATGAAAGCCTACTTATATTAAATGCAGATGATTTTTTGTGATTTTTTTTTCTGTGTTTCAATCAGCAATGGAGATGATAATTATTTCTGAAACTTTGATAGTGCTTTTTGGCCAAAATTTCTAATTCTAATGCGTATAAAAATTGGACAGAACATTAACATTTTATGTGTTTCTTTTTTGCAGTTTTGGTATACTAGTTGAACCATAGCATTGAATGCCATTGACTTCAAAAGAGCTGCTCAAGATTTGCACAGTTGTATAACTGACATCAGAAAAAAAGATGTGTACCCAAATTACTTTCTATGAGAAAATATTTTTCTCTTCATCATGTCTCCCAATATTCTCCTCAGAGCCTCTTTTACCTCCTTGTTCCTCAGGCTGTAGATAAAAGGGTTCAAGGTCGGAGTGACAGTTGTGTATATCAGAGATAGCACTTTGTTGCTGTCTGGTAAGTTAATGGAGTTGGGTCTTAAATAGATCAGACTGCTGCAGCCATAATACAACGTCACCACAATGAGGTGTGAGGAGCAGGTGGAGAAGGCTTTGTGTCTGCCTTCAGCCGATGCCATCTTTAAGATGGTGGAGATAATAAAGATGTAGGACACAAGGATGAGAGTAAATGGAGTGAAGATGACCAGTATAGAAGCTGAAAACAACTGCATTTCATACTGAGAGGTGTCAATGCAAGAAAGCTTAATCAATGGGGGAATGTCACAGAAAAAATAGTTTATCTTATTGGAGCCACAAAATGGCAAGGTGAAAACCCAGACTGTCTGTATTAGGGACACCACATTCCCACTGAACCATGAGAGAACTGCCAATGAAAGGCACACCATCCTGTTCATGATGAGCCTGTACCTCAATGGGTTGCATATGGCCACATAGCGATCATACGCCATGGCGGCCAGAAGGAAGCACTCAGAGGCCCCAAGAAAGAGCAGGAAATACATTTGTACAACACAGCCCATGTAGGAAATGCTCTTGTCCTCTGAGAGGAAGTTCACCAGCATCTTGGGGACAGTGACCGAGGTGTAGCAGATCTCCAGGGAGGATAAGACCCGGAGAAAGAAATACATGGGGTTGTGAAGAGTTGGGTCCATGGTGATTGTGATGAGAAGGATGTTCCCACTCAGCGTAATGGTGTAAAATAACAGATACATGGAGAACAGAGGCACTTCCAGCTCCTGATGGTTGGACAATCCCTGTAAAATGAATTCAGTCACCACAGTGAGGTTCCTCCTTCTTGATTCTTCTGCGTATTTCATCTGTGGGGGGACAATAAATATCTAGGTAACATGTGAAGGAATGACCCACTGCAGCAACTAAGTGGGGGATGTTCAAAGGCACATATGGAATTTATGAACCCAATTCCCATGGACATTCAGTAGGAGTTGTGGCCCACATCCCCAAAGGTATGTGAGTGGCTACTTCCCATTGATTTCTAGGGGAGTTAGGCACCTGAATACTTTAAAGTGTCTGGGAGCCTGGCTGCCACATGTGCCTTTGAAAATCTTCCCCAAGAGCCTTAAGGGCAAATTCTTTCTTCATGTCACCCAGTTCAAATCTCATCGAGGCTCATTCCGAAATCCCTGTGTGGGTTGATTGGCATTTCCTACTCTAGATATGGACAGAAAATGGGTGTAAATGTCTCAAGAAAAAGAATCACCCCCAAAAGTTCATAATTTCTCTGTGAGCAGTCAGGACTGCCTGGAAAGGACACCTCAGTTAGACAGATAGACTCACAGATAAACCAACAGAAAGACACACCGACACACAGGCAGACCAATAGAAATACAGATAGACCAATAGATATATAGACCAGTAGACCAATGGATAGTTTTCACTTGGACCCATGTTACTTGTTTAAATTCTATCCTCTTTCACATTACTTTAACCATCCCACCTTCCCTTCTGCTCCAATAAGGATGCACAGTTTGTACTTGTGGCACCGGAGAGACTAACAAATTTATTTGGGCATAAGCTTTCGTGGGCTAAAACCCACTTCATCGGATGCGTGCAGTGGAAAATACAGCAGGAAGATATATATGCACAGAGAACATGAAAAAACTGGATGTTACCATACCAGTCTCATGGCAACACCCATTTTTTCATGTTCTCTGTGTATATATATCTTCCTGCTGTATTTTCCACTGCACGCATCCGATGAAGTGGGTTTTAGCCCATAAAAGCTTATGCCCAAATAAATTTGTTAGTCTCTAAGGTGCCACAAGTATGCCTTGTTTTTGTTTGTTTGTTTGTTTGTTTGTTTGCTGATACAGACTAACACAGCTACCACTCTGAAACCAGTTTCTGACTTAGCAATTCAAAAGGAACAGATTGACTACACTATGTTCTAAATGGTACACTATAGAGATCCCCAAGTGGTGCAGATCAGCAAAGCTGCTTTGAAGTAAATGGAGCTATGCTGATCTGCACCAGCATTTTACCCTAGAATTCCATGTAATCAGCACAGAGTTTTCTGCCCTGCTCGGTGAATCTAAAGTATGAAGACATTACCAGAGAACAGGAGTGTGTAACTACAGGTCTACAAGGAAATGTAACAACTGTATATAGGCATGTAGAAAAACGTAACAAAAAGTAGATCTGGTTTAAAATTTTTAGATAAATGTTTTCCCCATAAGAAAATGCTAATTCAATAAAATCTAAATGTTTAGCTGGAATGCATTGATTTTGTCAAAACTTTCCATGGGAAATTGATAAGGTTGAAACTTTTTGTTTTGTCAATATAATATGATATAATATAATGATAAAGTCCAAATGAAAGATAATATAATAAAATGATAATGTTCAAAAGAAATGTTTCAACCTTATTAAAAAAAATTTTTTCCTTATTGATGTGCAATATTTCAGAATATTTTGTTTCATGAAAAAGTCTGAAATTTTTACCTTTTGGCCTTATTTGAGATTAAAACCAATTTTGAAATCTATGTATTTCTTACAGGACAGAAATTCCATTTTTTGACCAGTTCTGAAAAAAAGGTAAGGCATTGCTCTTATTCTTATTTGTAATAAATAATAATAATAATAACTAATTAATAATAATAAAAATAAGCCAATTCTTTGAGCCTGTTATGCTAGACTTACGGATTATCATTTCAGTTTCTCCATGAGCAATTCCACAGCAAGCACTGTGATAATTTACAGAACAAGGTCCCATTCAATACGAAGGTATCACACTCTATCACCTATCATTTATATAGCACCTTCCTCTGAGAACCTCTCAACAACTAACATCAGTTGTGTAAGTCTCACTACCTCTGGCTGAGACAGGTCAGTATTTATCCCATTTCTACAGATGGGGAAACTGAGCCACAGAGCAGCAAGAAATGATTCTCTTCCAAGGTTGCACAGCTAATGTGTGATGGAGCAGGAACAGATTCCAGATCTCATAAGTCACCCTGGTCTAAGCACAAAACTGCCCCTGAATATTCCCTATAGATGTGAGAGTATACACCTCTGCAGAAAACCAAATATACGATTAATCAAACTACAGAGATGGGAGTCATATATATGTACCGAGAGATAGACAGACAAACAGTTCGTCTCATGCATCCACCAACCATCAATACAATCCCATTGTTTGGCTGTCAGCGTGCTCCATTCTAAAGACACCAGTAAAGGCTGCATGGCTACCGATGCTGCAGAGACCACAGCCTTGACAACTTGCATTTGGGGAATAATAATATCTGTCAGTGCATAGGCGTAGTTTGACATCTATATTTTTGAGGGGGCAACTCCATCAGGCCAATGGAGGCCCGCATGTGTGGAGAGGAAAATTCCACACCTGCCTGAGGCTTGCAGTTTGAGGGGAGCAACGCCCCTTCTGCCTTCCCTCCAAATACTCCCATGGTTAGGAGTTGCCAATAACCAAAGGCTCTGATCTAGCAAACTTTGCCACATAAGGAGTGTCATTCATGTGTGTATTTGTGAAACTGAGCCTGGATAAATGTGTGATAAAGTGCATAATCCTATCTGACCGCTAAACTTCTCTAATGTCACAGAATTAGGAAGTTCTGTGTTTATCATATGACCAGGCAAAATTAAAACGTAATTGGCAATGGCCGAATTCAGAGTCTGAGATCCCTGAAATCACAGTCTGCTCAGTTAAACAGGGAATTAAAAAACAATAAAAAAAAGCAGAACAAATACTTCATCATTAGTGTCAATTTTACACAATCTCTTCTGATGAAATCAAACCTGATGCAAACTCTCATTTGCCTTCAACTTAATTATAAGATACTGATTTATCTCTTTGCAATTGCCAGAATCTGCCAGATATGGAGCTATCTCTGCCTGGTTTAGTTGTATGTTCGGGTCTGCATCGCTTGATGGACACATTTTCTTTCTTTCTTTGAATTACCTTAATAGCTAGGAGCCCCAGTCATCGATTAGGGCCCCGGTGACCTGTGCGCTGGACAAACCCAGAACAAAGAGCCAGCCCTTGCCCCCAAAGAACATATAGCCGAATTCCATCATTTCACACTCCGTATTCCTTCTGGAAGAGTTTACATTTCTGTATGGAGCCCTGGGATGGCTAATGCCAGGAACTTCCAGAGACAGGCACCTGTTTAATTGTAGTGTTACATTTCTCGAGAAAAGCAAGAAAAGGAAATACTAAGGGGCTGACTCTCGGGTGGTGAAAATTCTTTGTTACAAATGACACTAGCTGAAAATCTGTCCCTGGTTTCCATGCTGAGATAGTTCAAGTCACAGGATCTAAAGCATCATGCCCTCAGCTATGTTTTCAAGCCGTGTAAAAGTGAACAATAACTACAATTTAGTTAGATTCAAAATAAGTTCCTCCTACCGCCAGCTCCTTCTGCTCACCTCTCTGCAAATGATTGTGCTGGTTTCTGTGGTCTATTTGAGCCCCCTTAGATGACCTTTGGGGCAGTATTGTGCTGGAGCTTACACCCAACTCACTGGGGGATTCTATTGCTTCTCTCTGATTGGGCTGTAAAAAAACTGCAGCGTTAGGATTTTCAGTGTAAACTTTTCCCTTTTTTGGCTTGAGAGTCACTAGGTCTAATTCTCACTCACATTAAAACCACTTCATGTGGCTCTGGCAATGTCACAGAGCCTTGTGAGTGAATGTAATTTATATCCATTTTCAGGCACTTTTTTACAGTGCTAGAGTCGTACAAGGGAGCCTCCATGTCAATGGGATTTGGGTCAACTAAGCCAAATTCTGCTCTAAAGCGACATCTAAATTGGGAGCTGGGGGAGTGGTGGTACAGGCTAGCTTCCTCTACTATACACCCACGGGGTGCGAGCAGGTTTGCACTCAGGGTGACTAGCGCACGGTACTGTCACTTACCGCTGCCTGTGCTACTGTGGCCACATTCCTAATTTTAGCACACTATCAATGAGAGCTAGTACAAGTATGTCTGCACCAGCTGGGAGTCACATTCTTATCTCCAAGTGTAGACGTTAGCCTAAGTTACACCCGTGTAAATCGAGATTAAGGTCCTCATATTGCACACCCATTAGCCTGATCCAAAGTCTGTTTCAAACCTTTTTTGGAGACGAGGGGAAACATAGAAATTGGACTGTTTTGCAAAATGAGTTTTTTGTTTTTGATCAGCATTATAAAGAACCAGACATACTCGATAGCTGCAACACAGTGCCAGAGACCACAGTGCCAGAGACTTGTTGAAGGAAAAGGTCTTTACTTTGTCTGAGCTGGAAGCCAGGATTGGGGCCAGCCGAGTCGGATCAGTGCTAGCAACACTAGCCTTTCAGTGGACAGAAGGTACCTGACAGTGAAAGGTCCGGTGTAGGGTTGACTTCTCCTAATGTCAGCAATGGACTCTCAGTGTATGATCAGCCTTGAGGCCCATCTGAATAAGGGAAATCTGCAGTAAATTGGAGCAGATTCTGCCCCTGCAGACTGGGCCCTTGTCAACATACACAGCCTGAAACTGACCAGCACCTCTGACATGAACTGGCCCCATTCGTATGTCTACACTGCAATGTAAGGCCAGGGTTAGTAGAACTAGAGTTGGCAGAACCTGTGTTTGGTAACCTAGGGCTTGAGAGTCTACACTCATTCGTAAACCCAGTTCAGGAATTTTTGATCCTTGTGTTCCAACCTGGAGCTCCAGTATCTACACTGTATTATGTGGGCCTGAGTCCAATCCCTGACTTCCTAGCATCCTCCTCAAATGCTCTAGCCATTTGTTCATAGGGCAGCATGAGAAAACTTAACTGTCTACCAAATTTGACTGTCTAGAGGACAAAGGAAGACGGCCCATGGTACCGTGGAATACTTCTGACGATTGCCCATGGTATCTCTACATTGCAATTAAACACCAGCAGCTGGCCGGTATTAGCTGACTTGGATTTGAGGGGCTCAGGCTGTGGGGCTGTAAAATTGTGGTGTAGATGTTTGGGTCGGATGCCAGGCTCTGGGACCCTCCCTCCCTCTGAGGTGTTTAATTGCACTGTAGACATACCCGCCAAAGCACAAGTCCAGTGAGGCTGTGTCTACGCTGCAAAGCAGCAGGGTTTGAACCCTGATCCTGGCTTGACTCAGGCTCAGATCCTCCACCCCTGTGGGATCCTTGATCTGAGCCCTGGGTTAGCACAGTTTGCATGAAGATGGAAGGGGGATTAGGCTTCATTCTGAGTTTGAACCCTGAGTTTACACTACAGTGTAGACATAACCTCTGAGGATACCTTCAGCCAAAGAGGCTGAGAACTTTGAAGGCAATAGACCTAAAAAGGGCTGGCCAGTGTTAGGCACGGATCTATGAGTACATCTATACTGCAGTTAAACACCCCCAGCTGGCCAATGTCAGCTGACTTGGGCTTGTGGGGCTAATCCCTTTCTGTGCAACTCCTTTCTAGGCTGTCATTTCACATTTTATATGTATGCAACCGATTGTTCCTTTCTAAGTGGAGTACTGTGCATTTTTCTTTATTGAATTTCATCTTATTTACTTCAGACCATTTCTCCAGTTTGTCCAGATCATTTTAAATTATAATCCTATCCTCCAAAGCACTTGCAACCCACCCAACTTGGCATCGTCCGCAAACTTGATAAGTGTACTCTCTATGCCATGATATAAAGCATTGATGAAGATATTGAACAGAACTGGACCCAGATCTGATTCCTATGGGATCAAACTTGATATGCCCTTCCAGCATGACTGTGAACCACTGATAACTACTCTCTGGGAATGGTTTTTCAACCAGTTATGCACCCACCTTATAGTAGCTCCATCTAGGTTGTATTTCTCTAGTTTGTTTATGAGGTCATGTGAGATAGTATCAAAAACCTTACTAAAGTCAAGATATAACAAATCTACTACTTCCCCTCTATCCACAAGGCTTGTTAGCCTGCTGTCAGATTGGTTTGACATTATTTGTTCTTGAAAAATCCATGCTGTTACTTATCATCTTATTATCTTCTAGATGTTTGCAAATCGATTTCAGTAAGGCATTTGACAAGGTTCCACATGGGGAATTATTAGTTATATTGGAAAAGAAGGGGATCAATATGAAAATTGAAACGTGGATAAGGAACTGGTTAAAGGGGAGACTCCAACGGGTCGTACTGAAGGGTGAACTGTCAGGCTGGAAGGAGGTTACTTGTAGAGTTCCTCAAGGATCAGTTTTGGGACCAATCATATTTAACCTTTCTATTACTGACCTTGGCACAAAAAGTGGGAAAGTGCTAATAAAGTTTGCGGATGACACAAAGCTGGGAGGTATTGCTAACACAGAGAAGGACCTGGATATCATACAGGAAGATCTGGATGACCTTGTAAACTGGAGTAATAGTAATAGGATGAAATTTAATAGTGAAAAGTGCAAGGTCATGCACTTAGGGATTAATAATAAGAATTTTAGATATACATTGGGGACACATCAGTTGGAAGCAACAGAGGAGGAGAAGGACCTTGGAGTATTGGTTGATCACAGGATGACTATGAGCCACCCATGTGATATGGCCATTAAAAAGGCTAATGCAGTTTTAGGATGCATCAGGCGAGATATTTCCAGCAAAGATAAGGAGATGTTAGTACCGTTATATAAGGCACTGGTGAGACCTCATCTGGAATACTTTGTGCAGTTCTGGTCTCCCATGTTTAAGAAGGATGAATTCAAACTGGAACAGATTCAGAGATGGGCTACTAGGATGATCCGAGGAATGGAAAACCTGCCTTATGAAAGGAGACTCAAAGAGCTTGGCTTGTTTAGCCTAGCCAAAAGAAGGCTGAGGGGGGATTTGCTTGCTCTTTATAAATATATCAGAGGGATTAATAATAGAGAGGGAGAGGAATTATTTAAGCTTAGTACCAATGTAGACACAAGAACAAATGGGTATAAACTGGACACTAGGAAGTTTAGATTTGAAATTAGATAAAGGTTTCTAACCATTAGAGGAGTGAAGTTCCGGAACAACCTTCCAAGGGCAGTAGTGGGGGGGAAAGATATATCTGGCTTTAAAACTAAGCGTGATAAGGTTATGGAAGGGATGGTATGATGGGATAGCTTAATTTTGGCAATTGATCTTTGATTATCAGCAGATAAGTATGCCCAGTGGTCTGTGATGGGATGTTGGATGGGATGGGATCTGAGTTACTGCAGAGAATTCTTTCCTGAGTGCTGGCTGGTGAGTCTTGCCCACATGCTCAGGGTTTAGCTGATCACTATATTTGGGGTCGGGAAGGAATTTTCTTCCGCGGCAGATTGGCAGAGGCTCTGGAGGTTTTTCACCTTCCTCTGCAGCGTGGGGCATGGGTCACTTGCTGGTGGATTCTCTGCAGCTTGATGTCTTCAAACCACAATTTGAAGACTTTAATAACTCGGACATAGGATAGGGGTTTGTTATAGAAGTGGATGGGTAGGGTTCTGTGGCCTGCTTTGTGTAGGAGGTCAGACTAGATGATTATATTGGTCCCTTCTGACCCTAAAGTCTATGAGTTTATGATTACTTAATTATTTGTTCCATTATCTTTTGGGGTACAGAAATTCAAATGACTGGTCTGTAATTCCCAGGTTGTTCTTATCTCCCTTTTTATAGACTGACATTACATTTTCCCTATTCCAGTCTTCCAAGATTTTTCAAAGATAATCACTAATGGCTCAGATATCTCCTTATTCAGCTCCCTGAGTATTCTAGGATGCATTTCATCAGGACCTTGTGAATTGAAGACATCTAACTTGTCTAAGTAATTTTTGACTTGTTCTTTCCCTATTTTAGCTTCTAATTCTACCTCATTTTCACTGGCATTCACTATGTTAGATACCCAGTCACCACCAACCTTCTTGGTGAAAACCGAAACAAAGAAGTCAGTAAGCATCTCTGCCATTTCCACTTTTTCTGGTATTGTTTTTCCCCCTTCATTGGAGTAACAGGCCTACTATGTCCTTGGTCATCC
The DNA here is from genome assembly GCF_025201925.1 of Gopherus flavomarginatus. Taxonomy (NCBI): domain Eukaryota; kingdom Metazoa; phylum Chordata; order Testudines; family Testudinidae; genus Gopherus; species Gopherus flavomarginatus. The sequence goes on from NC_066628.1 coordinate 18,844,818, forward strand.
TCTTGCTTATAATGTATTTGTATAATGTTTTCTTGTTACCCTTTATGTCTTTTGCTAATTTAATCTTTTTTTGTGTCTTGACCTTTTGAATTTTATCCCTACATACTTGTGTTATTTGCTTATATTCACCCTTTGTAATTTGACCTAGTTTCCACTTTTTGTAGGACTCTTTTTTGAGTTTAGATCATTGAAGATTTCCTGGTTACGCCAGGGTGATTTTTCACTATACTTCCTATCTTTTCTACGCAGTTGGGATAGTTTGCTCTTGTGCCCTTAAACATAGTGCTATCCATACTGGCACTTCTGTAGGTGTAACTTATGCTGTTCAAGGGTGTGTTTTTTCACGCCCTGAGTGACAAAGGTTATACCAACAAAAGTGCTACTCTAAACGTAGCCTAAGACTCCTCAAGTGAGTAAGGTCAAGGTTTTAAAAAGATATTTAGGTACCTGACTCTCACTGAAATCAGTTCTTATGAATGAGAGTAGGAGTGCCACAAGCTGACACCTTTGATCTTTTGCAAGAGTGGAAAGAAAGAAAGAAAGAAAGAAAGAAAGAAAGAAAGAAAGAAAGACAGATTCTTAGATTATGCTTTGCCAAACCGCAGTGGCCTCAGGTTTTGGGGTTTTTTTGGAAAATTTTGCAATGAACACCAAATTAACCAACTTTCCCCTACAATCAAGATTCATGACTCTTCTTGGCTTATTAAGACGTGGGCAAATCCTTCATGAGCAATGCCACTGATTTATAAAAGGGTTACAGAAATAAGGCCTTTTACTTTAAATATTCTATTACTTTCAGTCTGTGAATCAGTATATATATGTGGCCATATGATTTAATGAATTATTAATTAAATTTAATATATTAATATATATGTTTTAATTAATCTTCATTTCTGCTCCTGAGAGATTGCAATGGTTCTAGCTGAGAGCTTTAAGCTTTGCACAGAGTATCCTTAGTCAGGGACATTCAGCTGGAGTTTTGTCTGAGTATTGACAGAGTAAAGTCTGAGAACGAATGTAAGGACTTGGTATTTGCTTTTAACTACAAGTTACTTCAACTTTGGTTGGATTTTTTGTCAAGTGTCCGATTCTGCCACCCTTATTCACAGTAAGTAGTACCTTCCTGCCAGTGTAGCCCCCTTGATAACAATGGATTGTTCATTTCAATTGTTTGATAATTAACCTTACAAGTATGTATATTCAGGCTTCCTTTTCCCACTGTGCCTAACAGAAGACTTGGTCAGGGTGACCCCAGGCACATTCAGCTTGATGTCTTGTCCCTCTATCTCCCAATAAGGTCTATTACACTTTATGCCTCCCAAACTCAAAATTTAACCAGAATGGTCCACACTCTCATGTAAATGCAATGTAAAAGAGGCTGGGCCCATCCACTCAATTCCCTTTGCTCTCCAATAGACAGCGGCAGAGAGCTCCCTCAACAGTGGAGTCCTTCCATAACTGCAGGTCTTAAGCTGCTCTGGGCCCATGTCAGGGTTCCCTCCCCACTCTGAACTCTGGTGTACAGATGTGGGGACCACATAAAAGATCCCCTAATCTTATTTCTACAAGCTTAGGCTAAAACTTTCCTTGTCCAAGTGATTTAGACAAAAATTCAGGAAAAAAGGCCACTTAGAGTCCCTGTTTCCCTAAAATATTCCCCCCAAGTCCCTTCACCCCCTTTCCTAGGGAGGCTTGAGAATAACATACTAACCGATTGAGCACAGACCAAACCCCTGGGTTTTTAAACACTGAAAATCAATCAGGTTCTTAAAAGAAGAATTTTATTTTTTTAAAAAAGTAAAAGAACCACACCTGCAAAATCAGGATAGAAGGTAGCTTTACAGGGTAAATAAAAAGATATAAAACACAGAGGATTCCCTTCTAGGCTTAGCTTCAAAGTTACAAAAAACAGAAATAAAACTCCATCTTAGCATAGGGAGAATTCACAAGCTAAACCAAAAGATAATCAAATGCATTTCCTTGCCTTTACTTATAATTTTTGTAATTTTATATGTATCGTTTCAGGTATCTTTTCAAGAGATGGTTTACCTGCTTGGTCTCTCTCTCTATCCAGAGAGAGAGCAAACAAAGCCTCTCTCCCTGCCCCAGATTTGAAAGCATCTTCTTTCCTTGGTCCTTCTGATCAGGTCCAAACCAGGTTATCTGAGCTTCTTAACCCCTTACAGGTAAAGTGATGCTATACCTCTGATCAGAAGGGATTTTATTTTGCTGCATACATAAAGGTGGTTACCCTTTATATTTATGACAGCCCCTCTTCCTCCATTTCATCCACAGGTGACAGTTTTGAGCTCTCTTATTTCTAAGGCTTTGATCAATGGGCTTACAGAGAGAGAAAGAGAGAGACATTCCCTGTTGGATATTATATAGGATTTTTTAAAGAGATTTTTCTTCAAGGGACTGCAACATCTTACAAATCAAACTTCTCTCTGGAATTTCTTTTGCCTACTATTATCACAATTATCGCCTGAGATAACTGTTAGTAAAAGAGCTTAGAGAGCAAATATTATTCAAGGTTATCCAGCGAGATCACTGCATGTTTTAGACATAAACTATTTGTGTAGAGTCATTTTCTGTGTTTCCACCCTTAACTGGCCAGCTGTCTCTGTTGTTTGTGTTACTCTTTAACGCTTCAGCAGCGAAAGAAGCTATTTAAAATAATTCATAAATCCCCAGCAGATGACAGGAGCACTCAGAATCATGTGCCACACTTCCTGCAACTCTTTAAAATCTATCGATCTATCTATCTAACTATCTATCTATCCTCATACACACACATCTATCTATCTATGTATCTATCAACTGAGTAGACTGCTGGTTGACAATGTTCATATCAGGATCCTGATGCTGCAAACAAATACGTATGCCTGTGAAGAACTTGTCTCAAACACCTCTCAGGGATGGTCTATACCAGGGGCTGGTAAACTTTCAGAAATGTTGTGCCAAGTCTTCATTTATTCACTCTAATTTAAGGCTTCACATGCCAGTAATACATTTTAATGTTTTTAGAAAGTCTCTTTCTATAAGTCTATAATATGTAACTAAATTATTGTTGTATGTAAAGTAAATGAGGTTTTTAAAATGTTTAAGAAGCTTCATTTAAAATTAAATTAAAATGCAGAGCCTCTCTGACCAATGGCAGTATGATGACACTGAAAACCAGCTCGCTTGCCACCTTTGGCACACATGCCATAGGTTGGCTATCCCAAGTCTAGACATACTTAATCCTGCCTCAGGAAAGGGGGCCTGGCTATATGATCTCTCAAAGTCACTTCCAACTCTACATTTCTGTCATTGTCTGGCAGCAGTCTCACTGAAATCAATAGGCTTATTCCTATCAATAATTTTCCTCATGTTTTTTATGTGTTTCCAGGGTCAGGCTCTTTATTTATTTATTTATGTATTTATTTATTTATTGGCCAGAGCAAGAACTTTCATGGCTGGAAGGGAAGAACTAGTTCATTGCTAACCACATAGCAGTTTTGAACCCAATTCTTCAAGCACTTCCCTTCAGGCATAGTCTTTACTATGGTGAGTTCTTCCATTGACTTCAGTGCTACGCCTGGCAAAATTTAACTGAAGAAACGGGCACTCCTGTTGAAGCTATTGCACTGTGAATTGAATACTTACAAAAACACTGGGGAGGAGAGAGAGAGAGAATGTCTCTGTAGTAATCTAATGGTTAGAGTGATAAGATGGGAGTTCTTTGGTCAGAGGTGAAAGTACCAGAAAGAGCCAGTACACCATGCTGGACCGCATCCGCTTCTGCGACGGGGATTTAAAGGGCTCTGCAGAGAGCTCCGAGCCCTTTAAATCCCGGCCTACAGCTCCGGGGTCTGGGCTGGGGCTGGCATTTAAAGGGATCCTCCAAGCTCCCCCTGTGGTGGGAAGCCCAGAGGAGCCCTTTATATCCCGGCCCCGGCCCACTGCGGCAGCCAGGCCGGGCGGTGGGGAACTCGGAGGAACCCTTAAATCCTGGCCACGGCCCACAGCTCTGGCAGCCAGGCTGGGGCTAGCATTTAAAGGGCCCAGAGCTCCATGGTGGCTGGAGCCTAGGGCCCTTTAGTTCGCCCGGGGGCTACCAGCCACCTCTGAAGCTCAGAGCCCCCTCGGTGAATTAAAGGCCCTTGGACTCTCAGCCACAGCTGGTGCCCCAGAGCCTTTAAATCTTGAGTCCCTGCCTCTTCCAGTTGAGGCCACGCCTCTTCCAGTTGAGGCCACACACACTCCCAGGACTGTCATACCGATAAGTCCTGTGAGTTACGTTCATCCCTGCCTTTGGTTCTATCCCCTCTGGGCCAACAACTCTTGAATTAGTTAGACAAAGTGTGTATTTTCCCTCATTTGTGGATCTCCCTAGGAGACAGGCATCCAGATGCCTGGGGGAATTCAGCACTGCCCATTCTCAAAGGCATAAACTTAGGTGCTGAGGGAACATTTACCTTGAAAATTGAGGCGACGCATGAATTTAGGGTCTTAAGGGGTTAAGCAGGAGTTGTGTGAATCACAGAGGTGCCTAAAACTGTGACTCAGGAAACTAAACTCAGACTTTGTGAAACTACGCCTCTGTGCTTCAGTTCCCCATCTGCTAAATGGGGATATTAATGCTTCCCTGCCTCGCGGCAGGATTGCGAGGATAAATGGGTTAAAGATTGGCCTAGAATAGAACTGGTTGAAAAGTGGATTTTTTTTCTTTCTGAAAAAAATTGACTTTTTGTCAAAAACACAAAATTTCCTAAAACTGAACATTTACATCTGAAAGTTGACAAAAACTATTAAAGTACATTAAATTCAAAAAAAAATATTTTCAGCCAAAAATGTTCATTTTCTATGTTTTCATCTTTTTTTAAAATGAAATCTTTACAATTTTCAAGGATTGTAGGCACTTTCTGGGAACACTTTTGCTTTGTCACCTCTGCAGTTTTCCACTGAAAACAGTTTGAATGGAACATTTTTGACCACTCCTGGCACAGACACTGCAGCCATATAATAGGTCTTGGTTTTGTGGCCAGCTCTAGAGTGGAGTTATGATAGTTCCCCCGGCTAGAGTGATCATTAGGCTTATTTCATCCCTGAGCAATCTTCAAAAGGGGAAGTAGACTGGAAATTTCAGAGGAGACCATAGGAGTTTGATGCCCAAGGCTCACTGAAATTCGATGGTGTTGGCCCATCACTTCCTTTCATTCCTTTGAAACTCTCATCTTAAATCAGGAGATCTAGATTCTGCTCTAAGGTCTCCCACTGACGGTGTGAGTTTAAACAAGCTACACAACCTTTGTGCCTCCAATGTCCCTGTCAGCTACAGTCACTATGACTGGTTTTATTGAGCCAAAGGGAGTTAGGCATCCAAATTCCATTGGAAGTTGCTCTAAAAAATTCAGCAGTCATTGAAATTTGTCAGATTTTTCTTGAAAAGAAACCTCCAAAAAATTCCAGGAAAAATCTTGACTAAGATGAAAATCATTTCACAAACAGCTCGACTCACCACCCAGGGTACTGAGTTCTTCTGATCATCTGGCCATTTAATTTGGTGCATGAATGGGAACTGAGTTCTTCTGAAAATTCTGGCCTCAGAGCATACAAGTAAATTACATATAAGAATTTTCAGAGCTGGGCAAGATGATTTCTGACGTGCTGTGAAGCACCAAGTGTTGACTATTACCCAAAGCCACTAAGAATGTCAGTGGCAAAATCAGGTACATTCTCAATTCAGATCTGTAAACCTGAGAATGCAGTAGCTGTTGGGTGACATGTGGGACATGAGAGTGGTTGGACACAGCCCTTGTCTGAGTGAAGCAGATCTTCAGGGCACACAAAATGCCATCTCATTCTCTCTCTCACACACACACATTTTGACACATAACCTTTCTTTCTTTCTTTCATTCTTTCTAATTTGTACTGCAGTAGCACCCATTGTGCTAGGAGCTGTACAAAGAGGGGAAAAAACAGTGGCCTGCCATGAAGAGCTGACAATCTAAGGCCCTGATCCTGCAAAGACCTAAATAGGTCTTTTGAGTTATTTTCTGTACTTTAAAATGCTTGGGTTTCTTTTCATTTAAACATTAGTTTTTGAATGCGTCACTGAGAGACTGTAATAATAACATAAAACAGAGATCATCATCCACTAGCAATTGGCCAGTGGAATCCACAGTCACAAGATAGCCTGGAAGCAAGAAGATTAGTAGGAGATCCCCTGGGTCTGAGCTCAGGTGGATAGCCCGAGCATCTGTTGATGTCACAAGTCCACAGAGCTGTTTCTAGCACACTAGTCTGTCTACCTGGGCTGAGAGGCTCACTCTTAGCTACAGTGAAGACATACCACTTGGGACTAGCACAATAATGATAATAGTGTAGATGAAATCTGTGGGACAACTCACACCAGATAAAAGGGTACCTTTGTTTAGTCATTCTTTGTGGTTACTTCTTATAGAGCAGCTCCTGACTGAACTATGCTTACAGAATATCCCCAGTGACTCTTCCCAGCTCCAGGGGCAGAGTTAAGGTTATGGGGCTGTATTTCCTGATTCTCAGAGGTTTAAGTATAAGGCACTTGACTTTCTAGACAGGTACTAGAGGCACTGACAGTCAGCTTTAGCTTTGTGTTAAGAAAGTTTTCAGGTAGTGAATAGTGTAGCCTTAGGATTGTAAGTTTTAAGGGACAGAGATTTTCAACCGTATCCAGCACAATGGGGCCCTGGCCTCTAGCACTACCATAAAAGAATGAAGTAGTACTTCCACTATATTAATGATAGAACTAAAAGCACATGGGTGACACTCTTATACAGGGAACAAACACAGATTCTGGATAAGATTTGTTAACACTGTTCATGAAACTGGAGAAAAACAAAATTTTAAAAAGTGATAGTTAAAAAAAAAAATCTTCATTTCCATCCCTGAGAAGAGAATTCTGCTCATCAGTCTCCTGATAGCCTTCTTTATCCCGGTGTTCCTCAATGTGTAGATTATAGGGTTCAGCATTGGGGTGATTACAGTGTAAAGGACAGAGACCACCTTGTCTATGGGGAATTTCTGGAAAGGTCGAGCGCAGATGAAGATGAAGAGTATGAATATTAAACACAAAACCATGATCTGCGTTCCGCAGGTGGAGAGAGCCTTGCACTTGCCTTCCTTGAGGTGTGTCCTTATCTTGACTAAGATGATAGTGTATGAAATGAGCAGGAGGATGAAGATAATTATGACAAGTACTCCATTTTGGGAGACCATAAGCAACTCGAACAAGTAGGTGTCGGTGCAGGCCAGTTTGACAATTTGTGGGATATCACAGTAGAAATTGTCCAGGACATTTGACCCACAGAACAGTAACTGGAGGACTAGTCCAATCTGAATAGCAGAGGGAGCAAATCCACCCATCCATGTGCCTGCCACTAACCCACCCCACACACCCCGGTTCATAATAGTCAAGTATTGCTATGATTTATGGATGGCCACGTACCTATCGGCAGCCATCACCACAAGTAAAAAGACCATAGCACCAGCAATGAAGTGGAAGAACATCTGGAAGATGCACTCATTGAATGAGATGGTTTTGTGCTCGGAGAGGAGACCCAACAGCATCTTCAGTATACTGACTGTAGAATCACTAATATCTATGAAAGCTAGGTTGGCCAGCAGGAAGTACATCGGGGTGTGGAGTCGCTGGTTGGAGATCACGGTGGTGATAATGATGAAGTTACTCAGCCAGGTTGTCAGGTAGAGTATGGAAAAGATGATGAAGAGGAATCGCTGCAGCTCAGGACTTTGGGTGAGGCCCAAGAGGACAAATTCTGTCACTGTGGCAGTGAGGTTCTTCTGCTCCATTTTGTGTCCTTAAAATATACCTGGAAATGGAAGGAAAATAATAATAATTAATAAAATTTTTTTTTAATTTTTTCCACCTTTAAATTACTGATATTAAATCAATGTTAACTCCACCGTAAGAAAGACATTGGTTATGGGTAATTCTTGATTTTCCTAAATACTATCTCTGCAGCACCACTGCAGGGGAACCCTGCTTCGGCAGACCCTAAGAGCTACCCCATTGGGGATCTGCATGGGGTGCTTGGGAGTGAAGAGGAGTGGTTTGTTCATTCAAGAGGCACTAGCTAACTCCAGTCTGAATTCCTCTTCCTGCAGCCCTGGTGGTGCAGTGCTCCCAAGGTCTGTAGAGTCTTCTTGGAGCCTAGAGGTTCTGCATTGGGAAGGATAGGAGTTGCACTTAGGTAGAGTTTCTCAGAGTCCAGGATTTCTCAGCCTGAGGGTCACAAACAAATGTCAGAAGGTGATTATGACCGGATTGACCTACATATGTGGCTAAATGGGAGTAAGGTCTCAACTAGATGGGATGGGACCTGGAATGGAAAAACTTGAGAGCCACCAAATTAAGGGATTCAGATGCTGAATGTATGGCCTCAGTACCAGAGGTACTGAGCATATTAACTTTTTCCCTTTATAGTGGCTCATCCACCAAAGAGATTCCATCTTACTGACTGATCTTTTCTGAGGTGAGCAGAAAAGTTGGGTCACTGTATTACGGTGCCTATGGATTCTGCTGCTGAACTTTAAATGGTGAACCAGCATTTAAAAATTGTGAACACAATGATGTCCAGGTATGCGTTTAGCCAGAGGATGTGGACACCTGATTTTCATTAAAATTTTGGAAAATCTCTAGAGCTGCTTGAAAAAGACATTATTTCCAGAAAAATCTCTCAAAGGAAAAACATGATATTTTTGGTTCAAACTTTTTTCACAGGGATTTTTTTTAAAATGTGACAAAATGTTAGTGTTCATTTCATTGCTATTCAAAACCCAATTTTTCTTTTGATCCGTTTCATACTGACATTTTAATTTTGATTCAGCATTTGAAAAAAAAACAAATTCTAGTTTATTTTTTGGTGTTTGTATTCTCCATATCCTCCCATGCATTTTCTCTCTCATTTTTAGTTTGCTATTTGAAAAAATGGGGGGAAGAGGAGGCGGGAAGAAGAAAGTGTGAGAAGGTGAAAAAAATGGCTTTACTTTACTTTTTGTCCACTTGAAAATGTAAAGACTGAAATTTTTGGTTCAAGGTTTCATGAAACAAATATTTATCTTTGAAATATTCAGTTTTTTTTTAAATATTAAAACAGATTTTCCCATCCACAATTTGTTGACAGAATTATGTATTTACTTATTTATTCATCTGTTTCTGTAAAAGAATGTCAACCAGCTCTAAATGGCAGTAAGATATTGCTATGAGCAGTGTGGGGGGATGGTTTTGTGGGTAAACCACTAGGCTTGGGCTCAGAGGAGTGAGGTTCAATTTCTGTCCTGCCACAGACAATCTTTGTGCTCATGGATAACTCACATCCACTCCTGGTGTGGGATTTTCCAAAGAGAATAAGGAAGTTAAGTGACCAATTCTACTTCATCTTCCCTTTGATCACAGCATTCATAGCCTCTCCAGAGTCCTTTGAAAATCACGAACTCGGTGCCTCAGTTTCCCTCTCTGAAATGAGGGCAATTCTGCAGCTCCCCTGCTTGGCAGGAAGTCTGTGAGGCTCAATCCTCTAATGATCATGAAACACTCAAAGTACAATGGAGATGAGGTGGATAACTCTGGGGGGAAGGCAGTGAAATTGTGGGGAGTAGGCATTGTCCACCAGCATCCTGTAGACCTCAGAGACTCTCTACTTTGATACAGCTTTTAAGGTTTGGAGGTTTACAGGGGACGTGTCCAAGGACTGAACTCAAGGTATCTTGATGTAAAAGCATGAGCCAAATTAAGTGACCACAGCTGTCAGGTCAGCTGCTGTAGGAGACCCATAAATCTCTGTCCATGCTCCTGCCAATCAAATAGAGAGGCACACTGCGTTAGCATGGGCTGCACCTCGATCTCTGTTAGACATGTGGCTTTTGAACATTTCAGGCACTTTTAGGCTGGGAGTGTCCAAGGAGACTAAGGGAGTTAGGTGTCCAGCTCCTGTTGAAATTCTGATAGCTTTGAAATTCCAGACTAACGCTATTAGACAGCTAAAGCAGGTAAACTTTTATAAAAGCAAGAAGCCCACAATGGGAATCTCACTGTGGTTTTATCTGCATATCTGGACACTTCCCTGGGCTCTTTCTCACTGTCGTTCACACCTTCACACTGTCCCAGTGACATCTCTCTCAGATCTGAGCAGCTTGCAGCCCTGCCATGGGAGAAACCTAGTCTGAGAGAGTTAGGCACAGGAAGAGGTCAGATGACTCTGTGAGTGTTAAATGTTATCTCTCCAAACAGGTCATTCTTTCTTTATCAGTGGGGTCTCTGAGCATCTGTCCTCCTTATAATAACAGTACCTCTCCCTAGTAACACATCACATGTTTTATGAATCAAGAGTCAATACCTTACATGACCTGCCGTGTCTGTGATCTCAGAGCCAGCTGCCTCCAAACGATCGAGAATAGCCTGAGAAGTCAAACCTCAGAGCTGATCATTGTGGTCCCGAGCAGCAGGAGAAGAAGACTTGATCCCAAGGATGACAGCCCCAGAAATCTTTCCCTTATATGCTTATTTACCCCCACTAAGGCTGATACTAGGAGCAAAGAGTGTCTGAAATACCCTTGAGCTTTGGTAGGCACAATCAAGAAAGTTGCTGCTTTGGAGATTTAGGGATTAGTTCAGAAGAGGAGTCATTAATAAATTCATGGCATTTTTCAGTCTCTTTATGTGTTTATTCTAGCCATGCAAATTTTAGATTCTTTGAAAATTCCTTCCTGTGCTGAGAGGCTACTTGGGATACAGTGGAAGAACTGGATATTTGACTGGCCTCCAAAGCTGAGGAAACCCCATGACTGCTAGCTTTTGTTCCTGGCACTGAGAAGGATAGAGCTAAACAAGGAGTTAGAGCAGGAGAGAAAAAATTCAAGGCTTCTCGGTTCCATGTCAATTCTGGATAGGTAGTGATCTCAATGATTAGTGCAGGGGGTAATTGTATTTCTGGATCCCTCATGGGCCCCTTTGACATATACTGTCCAAGAGCTTTACTGAAGAACTGTTAACATTTGGTGAGATATGATTAAAAAATATCGAAGTCCAAAGTTGGTCTGCTTTTGGGCTCAGCAGCCGATATACAATCAGAGACTTGAAATGGCAATACTGAGGCTCAATACCAGGGGACGCCTGTGTTAACGAGGTATAAACATCTCATTTAGAACATCCTTCTACCTAATTTTATCAGGCACTTCACTTCAGTAACAACAGTGATGGGATCCTTTTTTGTGCTTAGAATAGAATTAATAGAATAGAAATCTAACCTGTTGGGTTCTGACCATGCCAAGTCATTACAGGTAGAGTTGGGTGAATAGCAGACTTTTTTGGTTCACTGGCTGTTTACAAATTTGAAATTAATGTTCAGTTTCAGGTCAAACAGAAAATAACATTTAAAAAAAAACATTTTTTGATTGAAAAGTCCAAGAAGTTTTGACCTCGAAACAAACTGAATCATTGGTAATGTCAAAGCAAAGTGTTTCATTCTGTATCAACCTGAGAAATTTTGTTTAGATTTTCACACATTTTGCCAAAAGCAAATTAAATATTTCCAAAACCACAGAAGGCAAACAGCATGGTGGTAGTGGTAGGGTGCTCCCTCATAAGCCATACGCAGTGGTCATGGCAATCATAAAAATGTAAGAAACCTGGATTCATTTCCCCTCAACACCCATCTGATGAGAATAAAGGAATTGAATGACGGTCTCCCCCATTATAGGAAAACACCCTGACACTGGGCTATGGGATAGTCTGGGCTGAGTTCTCAGTCTCGCCTATTGAAGCTGTTCAATATATTTTAATATAAATAATTAAACTTCCAATAGAGCAGGAACATGACCTTGTGTCTCCCCCATCTCAGGGGACCACATCACCAACCAAGCAGTAGAGCAATACTCACTATCACCCAGGCCAAAGACTAGATATTTGCCATTCATATTGGCAATTCACAGTCATTCATAATGACAGTGGATAGTCACTGGGCAAGGTGAATAGAATAAGAGGAATTAACTTCTAACCTGGAAGGTTGTGGGCAGGCCAATTCCAGTAAAGGTCCCTTCACTTTAGAATTGTCTACCATATTTTGCAACAGAATCTAAATTGGTTGACATCTTGGGCTTTACACCAGCTATACTATTCTCCAAGGTTCTCTATTTTTCTATGTAGCTGCTAACTATATGGTCTTCATCACTACAGCAGATAAACATGGAATTTCAAAAGCTCTTAACAGTGGGTAGTTATCAATGGCTGCAGGCCAGCCAGCCTCACCTCAGTCCCTGGAAAAATCATGGAACAGGTCCTCAAGGAATCAATCCTGAAGCACTTAGAGGAGAGAAAAGTGAACAGGAACAGTCAGCATGGATTAACCAAGGGTAAATCATGCCTGACTAACCTATTTGCCTTCTATGAGGAGATAACTGGCTCTGCAGATGAGGGGAAAGCAGTGGATGTGTTATTCCTTGACTTTAGCAAAGCTTTTAATTTGGTCTCCTACAGTATTCTTGCCAGCAAGTTGAAGTATGGGCTGGATGAATGGACTATAAGGTGGACAGAAAGCTGGCTAGACCATTGGGCTCAACAGGTAGTGATCAGTGGCTCCATGTCTAGTTGGCAGACGGTATCAAGCAGAGTGCCCCAAAGGTCAGTCCAGGGGCTGGTTTTGTTCAATATCTTCATTAATAATCTGGAGGATGGTGTGGACTGCACCCTCAGCAAGTTTGTAGATCACACTAAACTGGGAGGAGCAGTAGATACGCTGGAGGGTAGGGATAGGATACAGAGGGACCTAGACAAATTGGAGGATTGGGCCAAAAGAAATCTGATGAGGTTCAACAAGGACAAGTGCTGAGTCCTGCATTTAGGAGGGAAGAATCCTAAGCACTGCTGCAGACTAGGGACCGAATGGCTAGGCAGCAGTTCTGCAGAAAAGGACCTAGGAGTTAGAGAGGATGAGAAGCTGGATATGAGTCAACAGTGTGCCCTTGTTGCCAAGAAGGCTAATGGCATTCTGGACTGTATAAGTAGGGGCATTACCAGCAGATCAAGGGATGTGATCATTCTCCTCTATTCAACATTGGTGAGGCTTCATCTGGAGCTCTGTGTCCAGTTTTGAGTTCCACACTACAAGAAGGATGTGGAAAAATTGGAAAAAGTCCAGCGGAGGGCAACAAAAATGAATAGGAGGCTGGAGCAAATGACTTATGTGGAGAGGCTGAGGGAAATGGGATTGTTTGGTCTGCAGAAGAGAAGAGTGAGGGGGGATTTGATAGCTGCTTTCAACTACCTGTTCTCAGTGGTAGCAGATGACAGAACAAGGAGTAATGGACTCAAGTTGCAATGGGGGAGGTTTAGGTTGGATAGTAGGAAAAAACTTTTTCACTAGGAGGGTAGTGAAGCACTGGAATGGGTTACCTAGGGAGGTGGTGGAATCTCCTTCCTTGGAGGTTTTTAAGGTTAGGCTTGACAAAGCACTGGCTGGGATGATTTAGTTGGGGATTGGTCCTGCTTTGAGCAGGGAGTTGGACTAGATGACCTCCTGAGGTCCCTTCCACCCCTGATATTCTATGATTCTAAGATTTTAGGAGCACCAGTCCCACTGAAAATCACTGATACACCTGGATTGCAGATCGGTTGAATAAGAGGCCTTTCTTTGCTTAATTAATTTTCACAGTCAACCAACAATTTAACCCCTTAAAAGTTATAAATATAAGAACTGCCATAGTGGGTCAGACCAATGGTGGATCTAGCCCAGTATCTTGTCCTTCAGTAGTGGCAAATGCCAGATGTCCCAAAGGAAATGAACAAGACGTGATAATTATCAAGTGATCCATTTCTTGTTGTCCACTCCCAGCATCTGGCAGTCCGTAGCTTAGAGACACCCGGAGCATGAGGTTGCATCCCTGGCCATCTTAGCTAATAGCCATTGATGGACATATCCTCTATGAATTTATCTAATTCTTTTTAACCTAATTATACACAAAATATTTCACAAAAATTTTCAACAACATTTGCAATTCAAAGGTTTCAAAAATAACTTATTCTTTTAAAAATAAATATTCATGACATATTTGACTAAAATGATTAGGTTTTGATTTTTCAGTTTTGTTTTCTTTTCTTGGTTTTCTACTACTGCCCCCTTTTAATCTTTTTTTTTACTTTCTCCCCTTTTTTTAATGAGAAATGAAAGAGAGGAAGAGAAAAAGAAGAAGAAGAATAAACCCAAAGAGTGAATTAATTATATTTTGATTTTATGCTTTTTATTTTTATGCCTCAAAAATCCTCAAAAACGTATTAGAATATTTTCACTTTATTTTCTAATTTCAGTAAAGAGCCACCTTATTTTAAAATCATGTCAGTAAAGAAATATTTATGATACATAATGTTTTCAACATATCTAAAAATGTTTTTGTCTCCTTCACACCCTGTCTCATTGCTTCTTTGTAGCCCTGTCCTCCTCATTCTCTGTCGAAAACCATTCCTTTATTATTTTTTTTACATTCCTGTTGTCTTCATTCATTATATACAGGTGTACTTGATTTGAAATTCATTAAGACTGTTTTTTTAAGATGTTACTGTCAGAAGTAGCTGCTAGCTGTTCTCTTAGAGCCACATTGGTTAGGAGATCTTACAGGAGTATAAATAGTCATAATTCATTTTGGATCTGAAAAGCCAATTTTGATACACATGGAGGGTCCATCTTTTCAGGAAAGAGAGACCTTTATTAACTATTTTTCACTATAGAACTTTCTTTAGTACAACAAATTTGAAAATATAGAACTGCTTGGGAAAGGAAAAAAGCAAAATTTTCTTTGAAAAGTTAACATAACTATTTTTATTTGTTTTACTCATATTGTAAAAATCTAGTAACTGCTTCTTTCTTTCTTTCTTTCTTTCTTTCTTTCTTTCTTAGAAAAAAAGGAGGAAATGTAGAAAAAGTTAAAACTAAATATATTTAGGAAAGAAAGTTCCTTTTTTTCCTTGAAAATAAAAATCTGGAAAATATATGAAAACATTTTATAATGTTATTTATAGATTACCAGTGAAAAGGACACTAGAACAAATCCAAGAAAAAATGTTTCCCTCCTCTATTTATAACTGCACTTTTATATCATGATTTGGCAGAAAAGGCCACCAAAGATGAATTTAATTTAACCTGTGAAGTCATAGACAGAAATTGAAATATTATATAACAAAATTGAAATCAATTAATTCTTATAATTATATCCCAGTGTTATTAAAGCACTCTGATATGAAGTCACATGATAAATGTGTATAAATGGTATATATGTAAAAGGAAGAAAAGAATAAGCCATAAAGAAAAAATTGTTCCTGTTCACCTGCTGGAACATTCTATAGTAATTTCCTCACCACAATCAGTCCATTAGTTCTGATACACGATTTACTGAACAGATCTTTTTTCGGAGAAGGAACTGATTTTCATGAGTTCCTCATTAGTTGAAATCATTCTTAGAGAGATTTCAGCCAGCAATTCTCATTGTCAAAAGCCCAACTGGTGGAAGCCAATTAGGAAGGATGCCCCCATTTCCTGCTGCTGGGAACTGACCCATTTACCCTCATGGAGCTATGTTATATTTATATCGACTGCTTTTTTTACTTACATGGAGGTTCTTGCCCTCAGTCTATAATGTGTTTGTGAGCACAGATTCTCTTGAGCGTGCAGTATTTCATCTCTTTTTACTCCACACACTTTTCACATGCCACATATATCTACTGTCTGATACAGTGCACAAATTAGATTTTGAACACAAATGTAAGATTGAAAGATAAATTATGTCTCTCTTTCCCTCCCTGAGAAGAGCATTCTCCTCATCAGTCTCTTGATGGCCTTCTTCATCTCAGTGTTTCTCAACGTGTAGATCATCAAGTTCAGCACTGGGGTGATTACAGTGTAAATGACAGATATCACCTTGTCCAGCGTGAACTGCTTGAAGGGCCGAGCATAGATGAAGATGCTAGATATGAACTGTAAACACACCACGATAATTTGGGTTCCACAGGTGGACAGAGACTTACGCTTCCCTTCCATGACATGTGTCCTGATCTTGACTAAGATGACAGCGTAGGAAATCAGCAGAATGATGAATACTAGTATGAGCAGCACTCCAGCATTGAAGACCATCTGCCATTCAAACAAGTGAGTTTCAGTGCAGGCCAGTTTGATGACTTGTGGGATATCACAGTAGAAATTGTCCAGGACATTTGGACCACAGAACAGCAACTGGAGGAGCAGTACAAGCTGAACAGCAGAGTGAACCAATCCACCCAGCCATGCATTTAACACTAACACCACACACACACCCCTGTTCATGATAGTCATGTATCTCAGTGGTTTAGAGATGGCTACGTACCTATCGGCAGCCATCACCACAGGTAAAAAGACCATAGCACCAGTAATGAAGTGGAAGAAGAATATCTGAAGGATGCACTCATTGAATGAGATGGTTTTACTCTGGGTGAGGAGACCTGAGAGCAATTTTGGAGCATTTACTGATGATTCATTGACATCCAAGAAAGCCAAGTTGGCCAGCAGGAAGTACATGGGGGTGTCGAGCTGGTGGTCGGTGATCATGGTGGTGATGATGGTGAAGTTTCCCAGCCAAGTGTTCACATAGATGATGAAGAAAACCACAAAGAGGAATAGCTGCAGCTCAGGATTCTGAGTGAGACCCAAGAGGACAAATTCTGTTACTGGGGTGGTGAGATTCTTCTCCATTTATTAATTGCAAAATGTGCCTGCAGAAGGAACAATGATGATAATGATTATGATATAATCCCACTGCATTACTGATATCAAATGAATATTAACTCCATCTTAACATAAAAAACCACTTGCTTGGTAATTTCCTTTGTTTACTAAATTCCACTCTCCCCTCAGGCCCGTTTGTGAGTAACCTTGTTTCAGCAGAACTTGTGAGCTCCACCAGTGGTCATCTCCAGTCCTGGGGTCCTTGGAAGGGAAGAGGAGCCGTCTACACATTGAGTCAAGCCCTATGGTAACCACTGTCTCCATTCATCTTCCTGCAGCCCTGATGGGGCACACCTCTGACGGTCCACAGATTCCTGATGGGTCCTAGGGGTTCCGTGTAGGGAAGATTGTGGATCACAAGGAAAGCGCTTCCTAATGGGGGTCTCTGATGCTAAATGGAAGAGAGCTAGATCCAAACTAGATGGTCCCAAAAAACCACCTCAACAAAATATTTGTTGTTTTTTTTTGAAAATAAAAATATGGTTAAATAAGCAAAGAAATTGTATTTCCCTGATATTGAAATCCAAGTTTTCATATCAATTTCAAACAAGTTTTTTTTTTCAAATTTCAAAATCTGCATGGAATTTTCATTTTGATTCCTTTTTTGGGAAATAAATAATATTTTTCCATTTTAATAGTTCTTACCTCTTTTTAATGTTTTTCATATGTAGATCTCAAAGCACTTTACAAAGTAGGTCACTTTCATTATCCCTGGTTTAGAATTGGGAAACGTGGCACAGATGGGGAAGTGTCTGTTTGCTGTTCTCCTCACTCACTTATGCTCCTCTAAAAATAAAAGTCTCTATCCAAAGATACACTCACCCACCTATTCCCCCTCAATTACAATGTGTATCACAAATAGCATGTTGCAGATTTTCTGCAATAAGAGTCATTACCTCAAACAACAGCTGTGCCTGTTATCTCAGAACTGGCTGCCTCCTTATAACTGAGGATGGCCTGGGGAAGTCACATCTTAGAGATGTTCACTGCCCTTCTGACTGGCAGGTGAAGTGGCACTAGTTCCAGAAATGACACTTTCCCAGAAATCTTTCCCATGTATAATATCTGAATAGGTGCTGAGAAGAAAAACTCTCTGAAATCCCCCTGAGCTTTACTGGGTCTGATCAAGAAGTCGGTTCCCCAGAGCTTTGGGGTTCCTGTCACAAGGGGAATCATTAACAAGTTCACAGCACGTTTCATTTGGTTCATGTTTGTTTTTAGCCACCCAAACTCAACAGGCTGGAAACGTTTGCGGTGTTGACTGGTGCTGACACAAGGGAGGATATCCAGGACACAGAGGATGAACTGGGTATTCGTCTGTTCTCAGAAACATTGGAAATCCCAGGACTCTTGGGTGCTCTTCCTGGCACTGAGAGATCAATCTGATCAAGTGGTTATCGCTGGACATAGGAGTCAGGACTTGCTGGGCTTATGCAGTTGGAGGAGGGGAGTGAGGTGTAGTGGTTGGAACAAGCAAGCATGATCGTGCCAGGTCGCTCACATTCATTTTAACATATTTGAGCCAAGAGCATAGCTGAATATTCTGATATTCTTTTGGTGAGCTCTGACTTAAAGGTCAAATTTCAAATTTGGTCTCAGTTTACACTCCACAGCCAATGTAGAATCAGAATCCTCAACAGGAAGATGGGAACGTATGGTGTCAGTGAGGGACCTGAGATAAGCATCTCCATTAAAATGATTTTCTCCTTGATTTTGCCAGGCAGGTCATTTGCATAAAACAATTAGTCGGTCCTTCATTATAACAGAAAGGGATAAACTGAAGACAATGCAGATAATATTAGTTTCCTGGATTATCTCACATCTTTGATCTTAAGGTTAACTGAATGCAGTTTCATACATAATGTAAGGAAATTAAGACATGAAAGGGAATTAGCACCTACAAGCTAATTTGGTTACATTATAAAACTTCTAATGGGATATAGATAAACACAGACAAATACACTAAGCATCTATCCTTGATTTCTATTACTAAAAATGAATGGGTTAATGACCGCTGGTCTAGTACATCTGTTTGAAATTCACGCACAAGTGAATTCTCCTGATACCACTGTAATTGCCCTTGTTAAATTGTTATGGGTCATATACAGATTCACCGGTCTGCCAGTGTCACAGTGGCCTACATTCTTTGTTCCTAGATGTATACATTTACATTTAGCCATATTAAAAAGCATATTGTTTGCTTGCACCCACCTTACCAAGTGATCCAGATCGCTTTGTATCTGTGACCTGTCCTCTTCGTTATTTACCATTCCTCCAATTTCTGTGTTATCTGCAAACTTTATTAGTGACGATTTGATGTTTCCTTCCAGCTCATTAATAAAAATGTTAAATAGCACAGGACCAAGAACCGATCCCTGCAGAATCCTACTAGAAACACACTTATTCGATGATGATTATCTTGGCTGAGAGAATGAAATTCAGGAAGTGGTAAATACATGGATGTTGACATATTGTTTTCAATAAGCAGTAGATGTTCTCCCATTGAAATCAAAGGTAAACCTCACAGTGACTGTAACAGCAGCATGATTGTTCTCAATTTGATCAGAAAATTTAAACCACGGAAACATAAAAAGAGCCCACTAAACTAAAGGCCAGATGCTGAATGGACAGCAGACACTTAAATGAGTAGCCTCTCTGCAGCCAATAAGGTTAATCAAGGGAGAAAGGCCCAAACCTCCAAACATATTTACGTGCCTACCTCTCATTGAAATTACTGGGAGTTGGATGCCTTGGTACTTTTGAGGATCTGGACCTTACTGCTTCTGAATATGAGTAAGAGTTCCAGGCTCTAGCCCTAAATCTTCACATTTTGGAAACAGAGAGACTATATGTCCCTTCATAATTAGATCTTTATTTAAATAGGTGATGCATTCAGATTTTCATTACCCAGGTTTGCAAGGGAGAGAAACTCAGTAATCACTGTCCTGGGACCTCCCTGTTAAATGCTGAGAGGGCACTCAAACCTATGAGTCATTGTAACAGGATGCTGGCTAGAAGAAACAAGCCAGGCCCCTGTTCCAGCTGAAGAAGGATATTAGTTGGGCTGGCTGAGAGGCCACACCTTAATTACCAAAGTGGCTCCACCTGCAGGCCTGGGTTGGCAGCCTGCCCTATAAAACTGGCTAAGAGACAGGAAGCAGGTGGGAGACAGAAAAGGGAGGAGTGTGGGCTCTAGTTCCCTGCTGGCTGGGAAGTTAGTAGTCTCCCAGAGTGTTGGTCTCTGTAGATATCTGTAAATAATAGGTGGTGGGAACAGACACAAACAATAAAAGGACATAAGTGCTGCACTTCAGTTGGTCTCTGACTGTGTTTGTGGAGAAGCTGGGAGAAGGCACCACTACAATCATATACCACCAAAATCCCCATTGAAGGTTAGTGGATTTTTGCTTCAATGAAATGTACACAATGGGGCCTAAAATGTTTTCATTTCATGGCCAGATCAAAAAACACATGTGTTTTCATAAGCTCCTGTCACTAAATTCACAACCTCTTGCAAATGCAGAGAATGTGCCTTGTTCTTCTTTCACTGATAGAAGCTTTACAGAAGTACAACTACATTGACTTCACAGGAGTTACTCTTGATTCACAGCAGAGCAGAGGGAGACATCTCCCTCTGGCCCAGCCTAAGACTAAGTTCCCATTGTGGATCTAGCCTGCAGTGACCACAACCTGATACAGGTGTCACATTCTTGACCATTTTCCAGCAGTTACCATGGCATCGGAGATACTGCAAAAACCAGATCCTCAGCTGGTGTAAATCAATGTAGCTCCATGGAAGTCATTTGGGGCTTGACCCATGAAGGGACTTAGGTACTGCAATGTTTAACTTTTAGGCACTTTGTCCCTGATTTATCAAGGTATTTAGGTACCTAGGCCTTGATTCTACAAGGGATTTAGATGTTGTGATGATCAGAGTCACAAGTATTAACTGTTAGGTGCCTTGAAAATCACTGGGATTCACAAAGCCTTAGTTTGGTGGTCAAGCTTCCCTTACAATGAATGTAGGGAGACAGGTGCCTGAGAATGGGATTCACAAAGCCAGCATGCTGCCTGGCTCCTTGCCTAAGCTAGCCAATGGGAGGTGCTGAGCAGAAGGGGGGTGTTAAGTCCCACCCCTTTCAGGGAGTTCTGCACCTACCTCAGCTGTGATCCCTCACCTGGAGTGTGGCACCTAAGGCATTTCTTGCAAGAGGTGGGGAAGAATTCCCTCCCTTGTTGCTTTTAGCCCAGTGGTCCATATGCTCACCTAGAAGACCATGGGTTCAAATCCCCCATCTGCCTGAGGGACAGAAGTGGGCTGAACTGGGCTCTGCTATGTCCCATGTAGGGCTCTAACCACTGAGCTATGGGATGTTCTCATGTGAGGCACCCTCAATTTCTCTCATTGGTGTAGTCCTACTTTGAATAAATAATTAAAGCATCACTGGGGGTGGGGCAGATCCAAGGTCTTCTGCATTCAGGGTAAGGGCTCTAACCACCACGATATAGAGTCATTTTTGTGCAGTCTCTCTTTTCCTCCCCATATGATTCTTTCTATTCCTCCAAAGCTGAATGGCTTCAACAGGAGAGACTGAGGGAGCTCCAGATCTGAATACCTCATAGCTCAGTGGTTCAGTCCCTCATCTGAGAGGTAGCAGATTCCTGTTCACCTTCTTTCTCCCCATCAGGGTACATGGGGCTAGAACTAAAGGTGTCCTAAGCACTAAGCTAAAGGTTATAAGGGAGGCCCTTCCCCTCCCCTGCCTTTTTTATGTGGATTTATGAGCATATCCTACCAGATCAGGCCCTGCAAGTGAGGTAGGCAGAGGAACACCCACCTTCTCCCAGCCTGGGATTTTGCACTGGGGCTCAAGCAGATGATAGGTGTCCAGATCCCCAAGTGAGGCTGCAGCACACATGCCCAGAGGCAGAAACATAGACACCTAGGAAACATTTACGCTGAGAATTTAGGCACTGAATGAGTTTAGGGGCCTAAAGGATTCAGCTGCTGAGCAGGGGTTTTATGACTACCAGGGGATGGGTCTGGGAGGCCTCCCCTTCAGTCAAGTGGTTAGTGTAGCAAGCCAGGCTGTGGATAAATCCAGTTCAGTTTCCCCCTTCTGCCTGATAAGAGGAAGGGTTTGCCCAATAGCATCTCTCTGTTGGATACCCAAACTGCTGCACAATAGACTCATTCTCACTCCCTTTGTTGCTTGCTGTATATTTAATTATTTCCTACAAAGTGGAACAGCTTCTACAGGAGAGATAGAGACATTCAGCCTACAATATCCCATAGCCCAGGGTTAGGGCACTCACCTAGGAGGCTAGAAATCCAAGTCCAAATACCAATCGCACATCACAAATGGAGGGGAACTGAACTCAGGTTTTCTACATCCCAAGTGAGTGCTTCAACCCATGAGCTAAAAGTTATAAGGGAGGCCTCACCTGCCCCCACCCCCATCATTTTGTGTCTGTTTAGCTGTGCTCTGAGACCACCTACTAGATCAATCCCCACAGGCTAGGCAGATGGTGCCACGCCTGCTCCGAGGACCCCATTGGGGCTTAGGGATCAGATAGACACCCAGGCATTTACATCAAGGTGGCTGTGCACATGCAGAAACTAAAGAGCCTTGGGGACTTGAATGTTGGAAAGTCAGGCACCTAGGGATTTTAAAGGCCTACAGGGTTAAGCAACAGGAGTTTTGTGGATCTCAGTGGCACTGAAATGTTGGATTTAGACACCTAAAGTAGCATTTAGATGCCTAAATCCTTTTGTAGAGCACACTAATTTCAGCTTGCCAAGGATTTGGAGATGGCTCTTACCTGTTCTACAGCTATAGGAATGTAAAACATACACAAAGATTTGAAGTCTATGGAAATACTTTATTGTTTTTAATATGCTATATTGTCACTTGACAGAGAAATTGCCATGCAGCATCAGCCCTGTGGTTCTTCTACTCCAGGCACCCATCTCCAGTGGTAGGCAGTATCAGCTGCTTTAGAGAAAGGAAAAATATAGGCTAAACTGTGAGAAAATTTTCATCCTAGCCCAGGTAGTCAGTGGTTGGCTCATGTCCTGAAGCATGAAGGTCTCTACAAATGATAAACACATTTTAGAATTCTGTTAGTCTCCATGTCTGAATGACCTCCTGAGCCACCAACATGTACAAGTGTGATTAGAATGTTAACTAGAGAGAGAAGTGATAGTGACAGTCAGACGAGTTGTGCTAGATGTCCACCCACATGTTTCAAACTCATTGGCTTATAGTTGGATAAGAAATAAGAAAGAGAAACAATGAAACAGTGTGTCATAGTTTTGTAGTTTTTTCTTGTTGCTCCAGTTTTTTGTGCAAATTAAAAGGAATGCTGAGACGCTGTGTTCTGTCTCTCTGTCGAAATGCAAGGTTCATTTTGTCAAGGATTTGTGGCCCATAGTCCTTCTCAAAGCTTCTTTAACGTCCTTGTTCCTAAGGCTGTAGATGAAGGGTTCAACATGGGGATGACAAAGGTGTAAAATACAGATACTGCTTTCCTGGAGTACAGAGAAGATGACCAAGTGGGCTGGGCGTACATGAAAGAAGTGGTCCCATAAAATAAAGTCACAACCATCACGTGGGAGGTGCAGGTGGAGACAGCCGGCCCGCGCCGGCCGAATCGGGGAGGTGGAGCATGAGCGCATGTGCTAGGACCCGAAAGATGGTGAACTATGCCTGGGCAGGGCGAAGCCAAAGGAAACTCTGGTGGAGGTCCGTAGCGGTCCTGACGTGCCAATATGTCATCCGACCTGGGTATAGGGGCGAAAGACTAATCGAACCATCTAGTAGCTGGTTCCCTCCGAAGTTTCCTTCAGGATAGCTGGCACTCGCGTGCTTCCGCAGTTTTATCTGGTAAAGCGAATGATGAGAGGTCTTGGGGCCAAAACGATCTCAACCTATTCTCAAACTTTAAATGGGTAAGAAGCCCGGCTCGCAAGGGGGAGGCGGCTGAGGCTTGCGGGGGGACTTGGTCGGAGGTGCAGCAGCTGCGGGGGGCCTTGCAGCGCCACCCACCTTCCAGGCGCAGTGCGGGGGCTTGGCCGGGGGCGGCGCGGCGGTGTTGAGGTCAGTGCGGTTGTAGTCCATGCACATGGACGTGGTCCATGTGAAGAGAAGTGCCAACCTGACAGCAGATGCGTTGTCCCGGAGAGGGGGCCCTGAACTTCCCCAGGTCACTGGGCAGAGTGACCCTGCTCAGTTCAGTCTCGAAGGGGGGAGAGATGTGATGCAGTAGGGACTGTCTGTGTGGGGAGTGGGAGAGCAGAAGGCTCTGTGCCTGCCCTCAGCAGAACGAATCCGGAGGACAGTGGAGATGATGGAGATGTAGGAGAGGAGCACAATCAGGGCAGTGCTCGCTATGATGAGGCCACATAAGGTAAGTATCACAAGATTATTGACATACGTGTCACTGCAGGAGAGACTGATCAAGGGAGGACCATCGCAGAAGAAATGATCGATCTCATTACTCCCACAATAGTGCAGCTTAAAGGTGAAGCTGGTTTGCACCATGGCTTTCACACAGCCGCAGATATACAACCCTACCACCATCTGAATGCAAACCCACTTGGACATGGTGACAGGATACAGGAGCGGGTTGCAGATGGCAGTGTAGCGATCATATGTCATTGTTGCCAGGAGGAACCTTTCGGTGGTGAGGAAGAGACAGAAGAGGAAGAATTGGGTGGCACATCCGTTATAGGAAATGGCTTTGCTCCCTGATAGGAAGCTTGCCATCGCTTTGGGGGCGATGGTGGAGGTGAAGCAGAGGTCTAAGAGTGACAGGTTCATGAGGAAGAAGTACATGGGGGTGTGAAGGCGAGAGCTGACTCTCATGATGAGGACCAGGATGGTGTTTTCCAGCACAGTTACTGTGTAAATCACCAGAAACAAGACAGAGGGGATCATCTGGCATCCTGGACCATTTCCAAACCCTAGCAGGATGAATTCCATGATTGCTGTGCAGTTCCACTCTCTCACTGGCGCCATGGCTCTTAAATCCTTTGGAAAAGGCTTGAGATAAGGATTGAAGAAGAGGAAAATGAAGAAGATGCAATGATGGCCTTAATGAAAAGAGGGAGGATGGTCTGAGACTCAGCAAATCAATGTTCATTTTCCAGCTCTGCCGCAGACTCCCTGTGCGGCCTTGGCCCAGTCACTTGGGCTGGGATTTCCAAAGCAGCCAAAGGGAATTGAGCACTCAACTCCATTTAATTACTAGGACCAGATTTTTGAAGGTATTTCGGTGCCTAGTGGAATTTTCAAAAGCACCAAGTCATCAAAATCTCATTGATTTCAATGAATACTAGACATCTAGATGCTTTTGCAAAATCTCACTAGGCTCCTAGATTCATAGATTCCAAGACCAGAAGGGGCCATTCTGATCAATGCCTTTAATCCTAAATACTGTAAATTGATCCTAAATTTCATTAAAAATCAGGGGTCTAACCATTAAGCTCTTCTGAAAATGCTCAGCTTTGATATTTCTGCCCCTTAGTTCCCAGTACTGAAAATAAATATAATATTATTTCCAGAACTCAGAGGGTGTTGTGATTATAAAATCACTAATATTTTGGAATTGCTCAAATGCTACGGTGGCAAGGGATAAAGTACCTTGTAAGTGATTTTCAAAATGAGCCACCCAACTCCCCATTGACTTTTTATAATATTTGTGTCCTTCATTCACTGATTTTCTATTGAAAATCTCATCATAGATAGATTAAATTTGATGGCAAAGTTGTTTTTGATTTGACTGTAAGCAGATAAGGCCCTTGTAATCCAAGTTAAACAAATTCCTCATAAAATTTGAGTTGCTCTTTTGGAAGGCATCTTTTCTAGACTAGCAGCTAAATTAACCTGCTACTCCTTACAGCTGTAATACAAAGCACATCTCTTCAGCCAAGTTGGACAATTGCAGACTCTATCCACTTATGTGTGATCCCACTAATTTATAAAAGGGTGGGAGAATGAGACTTTGACATCAATAATATCATACAAGAAGATTGGATGACCTTGAAAACTGGAGTAATAGAAATGGGGATGAAATTTAATAGCATAAAGTGCAAAGTCTTGCACTTAGGGACTAACAGGATTTTTGCTATAAGCCGTGGACATATCAGTTGTAAGTGACAGAGTAGGAGAAAGACCTGGGTGTATTTGTCTGTCACAGGATAACTACGACCCATCAATATGATGTGGCCATGAAAAAGGCTAATGCAGTCCTAGGATGCATCAGGAGAAGTATTTCCAGGAGAGACAGGGAAGTGTAATTACCATTATACAAAGCACAGATGAGACCTCATCTGGAATACTGTGTACAATTCTGGTCATCCATGTTTAAGAAGGATGAATTCAGAGTGGAACAGGTACAGAGAAGGGCTACTGGGATGATCAGAAGAATGGAGACCCTTCCTTACAAGAGCAGACTTAAGAAGCTTGACTTGTTTAGCCTAACCAAATGAAGGCTGAGGAGAAACATGATTGCTCTCTATAAACACATCAGGGGATAAACATCAGAAAGGGAGAGGAGGTCTTTAAGGGCTGATATTGGCCTTAGAACAAATGGATTTAAACTGAGCATCAACAAGTTCAGGCGTGAAATTAGATGAAGGTTTCTAACCGTCAGAGGAGTGACGTTCTGGAACAGCCTTCCAGGGGAGCAGTGGGGACAAGAAATCGAACTTATGAAGGGGATTGTATGATGACACTGCCTATGATGGCACATGGCCCATGTGCAACTGCTAGTAGCAAATATCTCCAATAGCCAGAGATGGGACACTAGATGGGGAAGACTCTAAGTTACGATGGAGAATTCTTTCACAGGTGTCTGGCTGGTGCATTTCTCCCACTTACTCAAGGTCTAAGTGATCTCCATATTTGGCATCAGGAAGGAATTTTCCCCTGGCCAGATTGGCAGACAGTGAGGGTTTTGCCTTCCTCTGGAGCGTGACGCGTGGATTAACAGCAGGGTTGAACTAGAGAAAATGGTGGATTCTCTAACTTGAAGTCTTTAAATCATGATTTCAGGACTTCAGTAACTCAACTCAAGGTTTATGGGTCTATTACAGGAGTGGGTAGGCAAGGTTCTGTGGACTGTGACGTGCAGGAGGTCAGACTAGATGATCACAATGTTTCCTTCTGGCCTTAAAATCTGTGAGTCTGGGTCGGTCCTGGGTCCAGTACTAGTCAATATTTTGATTAAAGACTTGGATAATAGAGTAGAGAGTATTCTTATAACACTTGTGAATCATAGGTTTAAAAGGGACTGCAAGGATCATAGAGTCTAAATCCCTGCAAAAAGGCAGGATTTGTTGCTTCTAAACCATCCAAGACAGATGTCTATCCAGCTTGGATGACATCAAGCTGGATAGCCACCTATCTTGGCGTTCACAAGCACTTTGGAGGGCAGGACTAGAAATCAAAAGGATCTTGACAAATTAGAGAAATGATCTGAAATGTGCAAACTGAAATTCAGTAAAGAAAACTGCAAAGTACTATACCTAGGAAGAAAAACATTCGTTGTACAACTGCAGAATGAAAAACAGTTGGCTAGGTGATGGTACTGATGAAAAGGGAGTTACAGTGGATCACAAATTGACTACGAATCAACAATGTGATGCAGTTGCGAAAAGGCTATCATTCTGGGGTGCATTAACAGGATTGTCCTATGTAATGCATGGGAGGTAATTATCCCACTCTACTTGGCACTGGTGAGGCCTCAGCTGGAGTATTGTGTCAAGTTCCGGGTGCCACACTTTAGCAAGTTTGTGGACAAATTGGAGAGAGTCCAGAGGAGAAAAACAAAAATGATGAGAGATTTAGAAAAATCTGACCTATGAGGAAAGGTTAAAAAAAAACTAGGCACGTTTAGTCTTGAGAAAAGAAGACTGAAAGGGCACTGGATGAGAGTCTTCAAATATGTTAAGGACTGCTATAAAGAGAATTGTGAACAATTGTTCTCCATATTCACTGAAGGTAGGACAAGAAGTAAAACATTCAATCTGCAGCAAAGGAGACTTAGAAAAAATTTCCTGATATCTAACCTAACTGTAGAGGTAGCTGAGCTCTGGAATAGGCTTCCAGGGGAGGCTGTGGAATCCCTGTTGTTGGAAGTTTTTTTTTAAAACAGGTTAGTCAAAGTTGTAAGGGAATTCACGAACTGTCATTATAGATGTGATTCTCTTCTGTCAGATGAAAGACAGCTGAGATCTCACAACTGGAATCTAGGGCAACACCGGAAGATGTTCAGGGAATCCTCTGAAGATGCAGAGATGTCTGTGTTTCTCTGATTCCGGTGAAGTTTTAATTTTGCCTCATCTTAGATTATTGAAGTTGGGATTTTCAGTGGTATGCATCTCCTATTGAACTGACTGAACTAGCAATTTTCAGACTCTGCTGAGTACTGCAGGTTAATTTTTGGAGGGAAATCTTTCAATGGTCTTCTTGAATTCTCTCATTCCTCCATTTCAGCACTATCCTAAGCCCCTCCAGCCCAACCTGCTCTTCCACTCCCAAAAAGAGGTTAGTTTTATTAATGCATTCACTGTTGTACGAGCAATAGATAGGTCACATCAAATGGCTATCTCTGAAGCAGGAGGTTAATTACCTTTGTATATGGCATGGTAGAGATGAAATGTCCACTTTTGGTGTGCACACTTCTAAAAGGACATTGAGAAAATGAAAAGGGTTCAAGAAGAGATACAAAAATGAGTTGAGGTTTTACAATGAACTAACAAAGGAGATCAATCTATTTAAATTATTCAAGAGATGGTTTAGACATGATTTGATCATAGTCTATAAATGCCTGATGGTAGAAGAGATTAGCTTTTTTAGACATATGACCACAATTGGAGCTCAAGAACATACAGTTGCCCTCAATTCATGTAGAAAAATTGAAGTCGGTGCAGAAAATAACCACAAAAATTATTTGAGTGGCCAAGAAAATACCTTACAGTGAGAGAATTAAAGATGATCATAGAAGCATTGAAATGTAAGGCTGGAAGGGACCTCAATAGGTCATTCAATCCATTCTTCTGCACAGAGAAAGGACCAAGTATACATGGACCATCCCTAAGAGGTATTTGCGTAACCTGTACTTAAAAAAAACCGTCCAATGACAGAGATTTCACAACCTCCCTTCAAAGCCTGTTCCAGTACTTAACTAGCCTTATAGTTGGAAGTTTTTCCTAATATCTAACCTAAATCTCCCTTACTGCAGATTAAGCTCATTACTTCTTTTCCTGTCCTCAATGGACATGGAGAAAAATTGATCTCTGTCTTCTTTATAATAGCCCTTAATATATTTGAAGATGGTTATCAGGTCCCTCCCCCGCAGGCTTCTTTTCTCAAGACTGAACATGCCTGGGTTTTTTAACCTTTCCTCATAGGTCAAGTTTTCTATACCTTTGATCAATTTTGTGGTCTCTTCTGTACTCTCTCCAGTTTGTCCACATCTTTCTTAAAGTGTGGTGCCCAGAACTGACCTAGTACTCCAGCTGAGTCCTCAACAATGCCTGGTGTAGCGGGACATTTATCTCCTGTGTCTTACATACAACATTCCTGTCAATACAACCCAGAATGATATAAGCCTTTTTCACAGCTGTATCTCATTGTTGGCTCATATTCAATTTCTGATCCACTATAACTCCCAGATCCTTTTCAGCAGTACTACCATCTAGCCAGTTGCTTCCCATTTTGTAAATATGCAATTGATTTTTTTCCCTCGGAAGTATAGTACTTCGGATTTTTTTTTACTGAATAATACCAAACCCAGGACAGATCTCTTCAGGATCCCATAGATATGTTCCCCCATTTTGACAGCAAACCACCAATAGCTACTGTTTGAGTACAGTCTTTCAGTATTGTACCCAACTTACAATAATTTCATCTAGACCACATTTCCCTACTTTGCTTATGACAATGGAACATTCAAGAAATATAATTTCTACAGATTTGCGCCTATCCACTAGCTCAATGATCCTGTCAAAGAATGAAATGAGTTTGAATTGGCATGATTTGTTCTTCGCAAATCCATGCTGGCTATAACTTGTTATTCTGTTATCCTCCAGTGGCTTACACATTGATAGTTTAATAATTTGTTCCAGTAACTTTCCAGGTACCAAAGTTCTGACTGATCTAAAATTCCCTGGGTCCTCTTTCGTCCTCTTTTTTTTTTTTTTAAAGACAGGAACTATGTGTGCCCTTCTCCAGTCCTCTGGGACCTCACCCATCCTCCATGAGTTCTCAAAGATAATCGCTAATGGTTCTAAGATTGATTCATTTCGTTCCTTAAGTACTCTAGGATGAATTTCATCAGTCCCTGTTGAGTTGAATACATTTAAAATATCTAAATATTCTTTGACCTGCTCTTTCCTTATTTTGGCTTGTGTTCCTTCCCCCTTGTTGTTAGTATGAATTGTGTTAAACATCTGGTCACCATTAAGCTTTTTAGTGAAGACTGAAGCAAAATAGCTGTTAAATACCTCAGCCTTCTTAATATTATCAGTTATTGGCTCTCCTTTCCTATTAAGTAGAATACCTGCACTTTCCTTTGTCCTTCTCTGACTCCTAATATAGTATTAAAGAACCTCTTCTTAGTGCCTTTTATGTCCCTTACTAGGTGTAACTCATTTTGTACCTTAGCCTTTTGGATTTTGTCCCTCCTGTTTGTGCTGTCCTTTTGTACTCATCCTTAGCAATCTGTTTCCACTTTTTTATTCCTTTTTCATTTTCACAACATTAAAAAGCTCCTGATGGAGCCATATTGGACTCTGACTATTCTTCCTATCTTTCTTCCACATCGGGATAGTTTGGTGTAGCACCTTTAAGACTGTAGCTTTGAGCAACTGCCAACTCTCAGGAACTCCTTTTTCCCTTACATTTTCTTCTCATGGGACCTTATCTACCCATTTCTTTGAGTTATGAAGTACATTGCCCTTATTCTGCTGCTCTCACTCCTTCCTTTCCTTCAAATTATTAAATTTATCATTTATCATTGATCACTTTCACTCAAATTAACTTCAGCCTTCAGATTCTCAACCAATTCCTTCTTGTTAGTCCTAATAAAGTCTGAAATGGCTTTTCCTCTGGTTACTTCCTCCACCTTTTGAAACAAACGTGGTCGCCCAAACATTCCAAGAACA
Source organism: Gopherus flavomarginatus (assembly GCF_025201925.1). Classification (NCBI taxonomy): domain Eukaryota; kingdom Metazoa; phylum Chordata; order Testudines; family Testudinidae; genus Gopherus; species Gopherus flavomarginatus. The sequence continues at coordinate 18,875,781 of NC_066628.1, forward strand.
TGTTGACTATTTTGTCTTTTGTCATATTACTTTTCCAAAAGATGTCTTGGTAGTTAAAGTCCTCCATTAATATCAGGTCTTCTGTTTTGGATATTTTTGTTGTTTGTTCTAGAGAGTCCATATCCATCTCCTCCTCTTGATTTCATGATCTATAGCAGACCCCTTCCATGACATCACCCCTGTATTTTCATCCTGTTATCTTCACCCACAGACTTTCAACTTATCTGCCTCTCACCTCCTTCTGGACCTCTATGACTCTACAAATCTGTGGTCTCCTTAAGGCATAAAATTATTTAATTTAGGTCTGATTTAAAAATCTGATAAATTATCTTATGTAGGAGATTCAACCAGACACACTGAAATACATTCACACACATACTGCCTCCGCCCAATACTTTGCTGTTACAAAATGCTTATTTGCATATTAGCATGTATCCCTGCTGGCAAAAATGGAAAACTAAAAGGATAAAGACTGCATACTTAGGAAAGTCCTTTGAACTTTGTGTCTCTTATGGCACTTCAAGATTATTTGCCATTGATGGTGATTGTCTCGGCTCTGCTGCCTCTTTCGCTAGCCGGCAGGAGAATGGTGACTCACCAGTCTGTGAAAATTATTTGAAGTTGAGGCTGCTGTTGGGTTTCTTCAACAACACAGGAGATGAAGAAATGCCTTTTCATCCAGTCTCATGACTTCTGGAGATAAAGATACAATAGCATAAACTGATGACCTGTCTCTGACAAGGCTACTTAAAGTCTCGTGGCTTTTTCTCTCCCTCCCATAACTCCACCCAGGGGCCCCAGGACAAATCAGAATAGAGCACTCCCCCTAGAATTACTTGGCATTTCACCCAACAGAGAGAGATTCAGACATTGTAATCAAAATCAGGATGGTGGGGGAAGATATCTCCATTTTGGAGAAGTCATCTGAAAACCCAGCAGCCTCAGCACTGTATAATTGAACATTGCTGAGTGTATATTTCCAAACAAGGAGATATGTATTAGAAGTGGCTTTTATTTTCCCCCTCAGAAATCCAACAGGATTTCTTAAAGTATCTTAAAGTAAGGAGTTACACTTTAAACATGTGTCTTTCTTGTATACATGTAACAGATAAGGCATTGTAACCTATGTTGGGAGTGGAAGGGGGTGGTTTTCTGATTTACATAATGGTGGGAATCAGCTCCATTGACTCCAATGGAGTTACTCCTCATTTACATCAGGGTGAGGTGAGAGGCAAATCAGACCTTCAGTCTGTAGCCAGACCCTGGAAAGTTCTCTGAGTGTGTTTGAAATTAGACTGATTCGATTTGATTGGGCTAGCAGGTCAAATGGTATTTTTGTCTACTCCCTGAAATGATTGATTTAACTCTGAGACTCAGATGTTGGGTGTGACTACCTGTACTTATTAGTTTAACATTTCCCTGAGATGTGTAAGTGTATCCCACAATTCATTGTGAAAATATCCCCCAAGATAGCATGCCAGAAGGGGGGAAAAGGACAATGAAATTGTAGTGGGGTGGTTACCCACTCCTGCCCTTCAGGGCTTAAAGCAGCCCTAGAGAGAGCTGCAGCTCTAAAAGCTGGGCTGACTGGGGAAGCAACCACAGCTGGACCATGTCCCAATCAGGCCACAGCTGGTCCCTATAAGAGGCTGTGAGCCAGAAGTCCAAACAGTCTCCTTCTGCCTGTATAGGAAGAAGGACCTGGCTGTAGGGAGCTAGAGACAGGGTACCTCAGTGGAACAGGGCTGGGGAAAGGCACAGGAGCTGGGGAGCTCCAACCTGGAAAGCCCCAGGCTGTGGCCTAGCATAAGGCCAACGGGTACTGAGGGTTGCAGAGGGCAGCCCAGGGGTAGACAAAGGCAGCAGGTCCAAACCCAACCTTGCCGGTGATGAGTAGCTGATACTGCAGCCTGCCCCAGGGCGTGGGCATAGACAATGACTGGTAGTAGCCATATATTGAGGAGAGGTGGGGGTTCCCTGGGGAAGGGGAGACCAAAAGAGAAAGAGGTTACTGTTCAGGGGCAGCACCCCAGCTAATAGGGTAGCAGGGTCCTAAGAGGGACACGGGGGCCAGAGGACAAGCCGATCACCAGCCAGCAGAGGGTGCTCCAGAGCTGGCACAAGCTAGTTCCTGGAACAGACCAGCAGGAGGTGCTGCAGGGGTGAGTCTACATGTCTACAGGATGCCTATCCTTATCCAGATGGGCACACATCTTTTGCCAATACTACCTGATGCTATGTGGACACAATGCACCAGCACAACTGGCCAAGTGTGAATGCACACTGCTGAATTCGTTTTGTCAGTAGTGGAACTGGCTGGAAACTCAAATTCAATTCTGTGGGAAATTCTGAAATTTCAAAAAGAGAAAAGTTATGTTGAAGAAAAAAAATTAAATTTCCCATAGACCAGGAATTCCCAAAATTTGTTTATAATATTTTGTTTTGACTTTAAAAAATGTTTCTACCTCTTCATAAACTGCTCAAAGGCCAAGCAATCTGCCAGGCAGCAAAGTGGGAAGTTCTGGGGTCCTGGAAGCCCCATATCCTCATTTTACAAGCACTTAGGTGTCTTATTTCCATTGAAATCCGTGGAAGTGAGGCACATTTGTAAATCCCACCTGGTCTAAAAATCTGTCCCCAAATCTATTAAGAACTGTGAAGCACTCAGATACTGCAGTGATGAGCTAGATAAGTAGAGTTGATATCTAAAATTTACCCATGGAACAACTTTTTCTTCAAATAAGATGCTGTTTTGTTGAAATTGAAACTTTCCATGGGGAAGTGTCTATTTCTTCAAAATTTCATTGAAAAAAAAAGTGAGTTTTTGTGACAAGATTTGCTAAGCATTTCAACAAAAGCTCCATTTCAAACTTATTGGAGTGTGACGTTGCGATTTTTCATTTCAAAAGAAACTTTCTGTTTCAAAATTTATTGTATTTTAGCAAATACAATATAAAATTTAAAAAATGCTAATTTTTATCCTACTGAAATATTTTTATTGACCCCAAAAGAGGTTTTTATCCAAAAAATTGCTTTGTAGGAAATTTTGAGATTTTGGTTTTGTTTCAGTTTGGGGCCTGATACTCTGATGGTGTAAATTGAGAACTTCCATGGAAATCTAGGCTGCAACTCCAATGACCAACTCTATATTTTAATCTAACCCTCTTTAAAGTAAGTGATAACTAAGGCTTCACATGCTCATTTGAACTAATTGAAAACTGGTAAATATTTTTTCTTGAAAACTCCTGAAAATGTGAAATACTGTACAAGTATCAGAAAGCATTTTTTTCATTAATTCACCATTTTTCACAAAAAATGTGTATTGAAAAATTTATTTTCATTTTTTGGTTTCCGCTCTTTCCTTACTTTCCCCTCTCCCCCAGCCTTTGCTTCATTTTCCATTTTTACCACTGAAAAAAAGAAAGGAAAGTAGGAAGGGGGAGGAAAAGTTGAAAAAAAAATGAAAAGCAAAATGTTACATTGTGACAAAAAAAGGGATAATTTGTTACACACATCAATGAGGTCATGGTGTTCGCCCTCTGCAATGTCATCATAGCTGTCACTGTGGTGTCCCCTCCTATGCCTTCATCCCCTCCACCATTCTCAAGACCTGCTCTTCAGTAGGTAGGTATAACACCTTCTTCACCTGTGCCTCCCACATGATGGCCATGAGTCTGTTCTATGGGACAGCCTTCTTCATATATGCCCAGCCAGTCACCATATCCGTTTCCAACCAGAGCAAAATGGTGCCATGTTCTATACCCTGGTGATCCCCATGCTAAACCCTCTCATCTACAGCTTGAGGAACAAGGATGTGAAAGGGGCTCTCAGGTGTATGATGGTGTGACGTTATTGATATAAACTGGGACCATATAGAACATGGGTTGCAACCAAGGTCCTGTAGTGGCACCAGATCTTATGTAAAGGGGGTCATGTAAGGCATCTAAGACCAGGATATGGGTCACTGATTATGATAATACTGTCTGTATGTCTGTATCATTTTGTAGTTGAAGTTATGAATATTGGCTGTATACTGTCTATATTTCAAACTTGTGCTGTGTTACTGGGAAAGATCCCAGATAAGTGGGTGTTAGCTCTGCTTAGCCTGCTTGATGGCCCATTAAGGGCCATCAGCTACACAAATGACCCATTGAGAGGAGGCAGATATGCCTTGTAACTCAGCAGGGTGTGCAGAAACTGACCCATGTGACTGCAAGCTCCATTTTGCTGTAATTTTCCACAGTAAGAACAAAGAAGTGTTCTTACACCTGGAAGTGCCTATATAAGGCTGATGCCTCATCTCCATCTTGTCTTCAATCCTGCTTCTTACCTCTGGAGGGACTTTGCTGCAAGCTGAAACTCTACACAAGGGACTGATGACCCATCCCAGCGGGGGATGTTCTCCAGAGACTTGATTTGGACCTGCAGTTTACTTCATCACTGCTACAAGCCTGACCTAAGAACTTTGCCATTACTGTATGTAATTGATTCCATTTAACCAATTCTAGCTCTCATCTCTATCTTTTTCCCTTTATGAATAAACCTTTAGAGTTTAGATTCTAAAGGACTGGCAACAGCGTGATTTGTGGGTAAAATCTGATGTGTATATTGACCTGGGGCTGAGGCTTGGTCCTTTGGGATCGAGAGAACCTTTTTCTTTTACTGGGGTGTTTTTCATAACCATTCATCCCCAGGACGGGTGGCACTGGTGGTAATACTGGGAGACTCAAGTGTCTAAGGAAATTGCTTGGGTGACTTGTGGTTAGCCAGTGGGGTGAAACCGAAGTCATTTTTGTCTGCTTTGGTTTGCCTTAGAGGTGGAAAAACCCCAGCCTAGGGCTGTAACTGTCCTGTTTAAGCAATTGGTCCTGAATTGGCACTCTCAGTTGGGTCCTGCGAGAACCGCATCGTCACAGATGGGGAAGAAGAAGCATTTTTTTTTAATTAACTGAATAGAGTCCTGGGTCCAGTGGACTCACAGTGGGGGTGCACACCACCCTATTCTGGAGCAGATCAGGTCTAAGGATGGGAGTTCAGTCTAGCATACCAGCTGAAGGTGTGACCCTTAGGCTTTACGGCATCCATTCCATCTCTGCTATATATCAAAAAGGAAAAAAAAATATTCCTGTCCATCATTTGCTAATCGCCTTGTGCTCTAAAACATGTTGGTCCATAGCTCCTAAATACATTAGTTTGGTTCAGTTCAGGTGCTATTCCCACCTCTCAACATATTTCTTACCATCTCGATAAGCCATTGACCTGTATAACAACCTCAGTTAAGGATGTACTGAGATGAAGTGGATTTCACTTACTCCCCATTTCAACTTGTTTTCTGTTTTATTATTTTGCTAGTTCTTGCTCTTGGGAAAGTTCAGCAGCTCTGGCTAATTCCTTATGTTATATGTGTGAATGGTCAAAAATTTTCTGCTGAAACTTCTTTTGAAGAGAAAATACGATTTTTCAAATAAATAAAAATTTTCAGTAAAGTTTCTCCTTTCTGTACAAAATTTCTCTTGAAAAAACTGAACACCTGAAAACATAATTTTTTTTATTTTCTGTTGACAAGTGAAATATTGCAGCCAAAAAGTGAAATGTTTCATCCAAAAATTGAGGTCTTTTAATTCTGAAATGCCACTGTTGTGCCTTGTGGGAGTTATAGTTCAGGTGCCTCATGTCCCAGTTATCCTCTGTGAACAGGTCCCCAACTGGACTTCATTTTCCATGATGTATCACAGCCATGTGACCAGCATGATGAACTACCTTCACTTACCAGGGCCTGGTGATCCTGCAAGGTAGTGAGGCTGGGATTCTCAAAGGAGGCTGAGGGAGTTAGGCACCTAATTCACTTGGAAATTCAATGGGAAGTGGACACCTAACTCCTATAGGAAATCTCCTTAAATCTCAGAAACAAGAGTTCTCAGAGAGAGTTGGGAGCCTTTAAAGGCAATTCCCAGCACCTTGTAGGATTAAGTCCTATACAATCATGGTGTTTTCAATTACTCAGGCTGGAACTCTCAAAGGAACATAAAGGAGTAGGGCACCTGACCTTCACTGAAATTCAGTAGAGCCCCAGCTCAACAAATGAAAAACCAGCTTGTCCAACCAAGTATGATTCAGAGGACGAAGAGTTTCATTTCAAAACGGAAGCAATGCCTCTTCCAAGAACAAGGCATCAATGTCACTATTGCTGATTTACACCAGATGGCGATCTGTCCCCATTGACTCCAATGGGGCAATGCTGATTTATGTCAGTTGGGGGTCTGTCCCAATGACTCCAACAGAGCTACATTGATTTATGCCAGCTGGGAGTCTGACTTGAAAACTTTATATGGCAACAAACTCATAAAGAAGGCCAACAGAGTGTGGTTTTGAGAATTTCTGAACATTACCCTTACCTCTGAGGAAACTGAACTATGAGATGAATTGTGTTTTCTAGTTCCTTCCCATATTAGCAGAGAAGCATGGTGGGGACGCTTTGGAAGGGCTGGTTCAAGAACATCTAGACACCCCTTGCAAACAGGGGCGGCTCTGTTTTTTTCCGCCCCAAGCATGGCAGGCAGGCAGCTTTCAGCAGCATGCCTGCAGGTGGTCTGCTGGTCACGTGGATTAGGCAGCATGCCTGCAAAAGGTCTGCTGGTGTCGTGCCATCAGCGTCCCCCCTGAATTTCTGCCAAAGCCGCGGGACTGGTGGACCTCTGGCAGGCATGCTGGCAAAAGCAGCCTGACTGGCATCCTCACGGCGACTGGCACGCTGCCAACCATGGCTTGCAGCCCCAGGCACACGCTTGCTGCACTGATACTTGGAGCCACCCCTGCTTGCAAAGTTATTTTTTTTGAACATCCCCAGTCCATATTGCAAAAGAAAGAGCGGTGTTAATCTTCCCTGCTCTGAACACAACCTAAGCTCCACCCATTCACAATTCAAACTAAAATGTCACTCACAAGAGACTGCCCTCTTCTTGCTTGCTTGATTTGATCAGCAGGAAAATAGTTGATGTCTATGACATTGATAGCATCACCATTAAGTTTCAGGATGAACAACTTACTGGTCACAAACTGGGTTTGCAACAAAACAAACATTTTCCCCCAAAATCTCCTTCCTACAAAAAATGTTTTATTTTCCATCTGAAAACTGGAAAACTGAAAATTTTCATCCCTCTTAACTCTCCAGCCTGGGATGTCTCTCATGATGCTTTCCTAGTGACAAGCAGCTGTTTTCACTCAGGTGCTGTTATCACTCCAGCTGCTGTTATCACTCAGCCGCCAACATACAGAGATTCACCCAAGGAAGTTACATGAATGCTCTCTAAGCCACTCATGAACTATATAGAAGGAGACATCAGCAAATATCCCCAGGCCCCAGTCTTGCACCCCAGAAACGCACCATCTTACACTGCTCAAGACCTTCTGCTCATTTATTAGTTTGCCACTTTGTCAAAGGATAGGGGACTTGCACCAGCCTTTGTAATCTGAGCAAATTCCCCAAGCACTTTAGACAAACTCACTGATAAAGAGAAAACATTCAAATAAGTTGAACTACAGAAAGACATAAGGCATAAAGGTCAGAGATAGTTACCTAAGAAAATAAAAAGCAAACACACATTCTAAATCCTAAACTCTATTAGACTAAGCAAGATTTGGATTATACAGCTTTTCTCACCCCACTGGATGTCACAGGCAGGCTACAGTTCTTAATACACAGACTGAATTTCCTTCTCAGCCTGGGACCAATCTCCTCAGTTCAAAGTCTTTGTCTTCTCAGCATTCTTGTTACCTTCAGCATAGGTGCGGGAGGAGAGTGGTGGTCTCAGGATGCCGCTGTCCCTTATTTTATACTCTCAATTCATCTCATGTCCCAGAGAAGATACTGGCCTAGGCATGTCCTGGTGGGAGGTTGTGCAACTGAGTCATAGAGTTGAGCAATCCCCATTGTGTGGGGCTTGCACAACTGTCTCTTACAGAATTGTAAACCTCTTGTTTACAATTACCCTTCTAGTCAATGGCTTGTGATGGAGAGTTCACAGATACCTATATTCCAAGGCCAGAAGGGACCACTGTGATCATCTAGTCTCATCTCCGGTATAACACAGGCCACAGAACTTCCCCACAATAATCCTAGAGTAGATCTTTTAGAAAAACATCCAGTCTTGATTTAAACATTGTCAGCGATGGAAAATCCATCACCCTTGGTAAGTTGTTCCAATGGTCAATTATTCTCACTGTTAAAAATTTGCATCTTATTTCCAGTCTGAATTTGTCTAGCTTCAACTTCCACTCAGTGGATCACATCGTACCTTTCTCTGCATCACACCTTAACCTTCTCTTTGTTAAGCTAAACAGATTGAGCTCTTGGAGTCTATCACTATAAGGCAGGTTTTCTAATCCTTTAGCCATTCTTGTGGCTCTTCTTTGAACCCTCTCCCATTTCTCACCATCTTTCTTGAATGGTGGACACCTGAACTGGTCACAGTATTCCAGCAGCAGCTGCACCAATGCCAATAACCTCTCCACTCGAGATTTCCCTGTTTGTGCTTCCTTGGATCACATTAGTCCTATTGCCTACAGCATTGCACTGGGAGCTAATGTTCAGCTGATTACCCCTCCGCCTGCCCTCCGTGCTCCCAAACATTTTTTCAAAGTCAATGCTTCCCAGGATCCCAGCCTGTAAGCATGGCCTCCGTTGTTTATTCTGAGATGTATACGTTGACATTTAGCCATATTAAAACACAAAAGTTCTTCCACATTAATTCATCAGTTTACTGAAAGATATTTGCATCCAATTTGTAAATAGCCTGAGAGTAACTGTCTATATCTGGGATTTCCAATGGAACTCAAGGGAGTCAAGTGGCCAAATCTCATTGAAATTCATTTGCCTATGATCCCAATTTTTAATCATCTCTGTGCTGTAACCTTTGGGAATGAGACCTGTTTGCCTGAAAATGTTCCAAAGGTTTTGTTTACGTAGTGTTATAGAAATGTAGGGATGGTAAGGACCCTAAGAGGTCATTTTGTCCATGCTCCCATGCTGAGGGAGGAGTAAATATACTTAGACCATCCCTGACCATGTAACCTGCTATTTAAATCTAATTCTCGCAGGTCAGATTTATTTTCTATGCTGGAAATGTAGGCTGGCCTTTTCAAAAGCAGCAAAGGGAGTCAAGTGCCCAACTCCCATTACCACACTTTGGAAGTTCGGTGCCTAACTCTTTTAGGCTCTTTGGCTCCTGCCAGGCTCTGTTTCAACCTCAGCACTAGAGCTGGTCACTGTTTTCCATCAAACACAATTTGGACAAAAAATGACTTTTTATCAAAAACAATGTCGGGAACATTTTATTTTCTGCAAAAACTGAAAATTTGGTGGTCAAAAGCTTTTCAGGCTTTGGTAATAATATTCAGTGTTTGAAATATGATTTTTAAGAGAAAGCACTGAATCTCTATTCAGAACATCCCTACACCACTGCTTAATGCAGGGATTCACAATTTTTTATACCTGAGGCCCACCTGTGTTGCTGATGGACCCAATCACGGCATTGTCCCCGGAAGGCCTATGGGGCTGATGATCCAGGAGGCCTGGCAGCCATGAATTGCGGGGGATAGCGACTCAGACCCTATTTTCTGCATCACTGTGGGGCTTAGATGTCCAGATACCTGGCATGGGGCTGCAGTGCTCATGCTCAGAGGAAGAATCATAGGTGCCGAGGGAACTTTTTCCTGAAAAAATTAGGTTCTTAGAGAGTTGTGGCACCCACAGAGTTTGGAGGCAGCTGAGGAGGGTTTTGTGATTCCCACTGGGGTCTGATTCTGGGATTTAGGTACCTAACATAGCACCTAAGTTCTTTAGTGTATCTAGCCCATGGTTGCCTAAATCTCATATTTCCCTTTGAAACACTTTGCTTTGGAAGGTCTCTAGGGAGCAGGGACTGTCTATCACTATTTTTCTTTTTTTACTTTTCCAAGTCGTTAGGTTTCTGATCTCATTTGATGCCTACAGTTGTTAATGTAGTAATAATAATAAAAATTAATAATTCATGTAATGTTGCCCCACAATTGGTAGAGATGAGAGAGTCTTGCTATGACATTTGTTCAGCTCCTTCCACCCATTTTTGCAGTTGTGAGTTCTCCTGTAGAATCAATCTTTCAGTAGCTAACACAGTTTGTTCTCCCACATTACATAGTTCATTGCCAACTTTTTGTTATATTCAAGGACCAGGATTGTCCTCTGCAACATGTTTTTCATTGTCCAATGCAGATTGGCTGCTGCAATTATATATTCCAATGCCAACTTCCCTTTGCAAGTACCACACAAAATCTGTGTTAAAACAGAAATAAAGTTTTACATCAGTAAATTTGTGGAAAATGCATTGCAAAGATGTTGTAATTATACACAATTAAGTGTTAAAACCCAAGAACTTCCAAGTTAAGGTTAAACTTAAATCCAAACATATTAAGGAATGAAAATACACAGTTAAGCCACCAAAATAACCTTAACTCTGCCCTATCATAATTTTTCCCATCTTCCCTTCTAGTTAAAGCAATGAAATTTTGCATACAGGAACTATGTGAATAATCTTTTTTTGTATGGTTCATGGTATTTTCCTCACCACTATCCTTCAAAGTTTCACTATCAGCAGTCATTAAGATGGAGTCCAGGTTTAGAGAACATGTCCTTAATTTAGGGTAGAATACATTAGCAACGTGTAATTTCCCCACAAAATCCCACAGGAAATTCAAAATGAAAGTTAAACAATATGCATACATGTTACAGCAAGAAATGATATTAGGGCACCCAAACAAACTAAGCACTGCCCTATAGTGACACCTTGAAGAGGAAGAAATGAGGGGAGAGGGCGAGTCTAATGTGTACTTTAAAAACTTGAAGTCCAAAAAGACTAAAAGGTTTTAATCATAATTTTAAAGGGTTTTATGTGTCTCCTTTTTTATTCATGTCCTTTCATGGAAGAGTTTTCTGTTCAGCAATTTCTACAGGGCAAATTTCACCTCCTCTTTCCTGAGAGATAGATCATGGGGTTCAGAATTGGGGTGACAACATTGTATATGTGGATGATTATAATGTTCCTTTCAGAGGAGACCCCAGGGGAGTAAGTCGTGTAGTTGCCAAGGGTTGGTACGTAGCATGGAGACACCATCATGGGGTGGGAGGTGCAGGTAGAAAAGATATTGGTCCTGATTCCCCATGATTGTCCGGAGGAAGGAAATTAAGTAGAGGTACAGCAGGAAGTTGGGGACAAAAGAACCCAGTGTGAAGCCCCTAGTGATGATTTTAAGGAGGCTCAGGTTGAGGTGGGTGCTGCAGCAGGCCAGGCTCAGCAAGGGCTTGATGTCACAGAGGAAGTCATAGAAGCAGCCGAGGCACTAGAAACAGAGGCAAGAGGTCATGACTGTTGCATCAGCATGTTCAGGGATGAAGTGGGGCCCAGGCTGCTATCAGTCACAGGCAGGTCTGTGGGTTCCAGACCAGCGTGTAGTGCAGCGGGTTAAAGAGGGCCATGTAGCACTCACAGGCCATGACAGCTGGCAGAATGGCCTTTCTGCTGCCCAGGAAGTGGAAGAAGTGGAACTGGGTGAGGCAGCTGGTAAAGGAGATGGCCTGGTGCCCTGAGAGGAAGCTGGCCAACATCTTGGGTATGGTGCCTGTGGAATAGAAGATGTTTTGCCCAGGAAGAAGGACATTGGGGTGGAAAGTTGGGGCTGAGCTACTGTCAGAAATTTCATACAGATATAGTCATTTCATAAGATCATTCACAATTCTTAAATGTACTAAGACAGATACCACAAATAAGCACACAAGGTTTATTACATGCACAGTTGGGGCATCCAAAAAATCTTAACTCTCCATTGTTGTGACCAGAAGAGGGGTGTGTGGAAAAGAAACAAATCAATGGGGCTTTAAAAATCAGGTTCATTTAAGCTGGCTGCACAGACATTAAAATACCTCGATCACAATGGTATGCATTAGTTGCCAGTTGTGAACACAAGCCAGAGTAGAGATTTCTAGAGAAAGAAATTTCATTTATGATGAATAATGGGAGGAAACAAGAATTACATCTAATAAATCAATAAATATTTAAATGTGACCTATGTGACAAATTTCAGTGTGTTTTAACAAGAAGAGAAGTTGGAAGAATCTGTGACATAACAGAGATAAGGTGGTTTGCAAGCCTGATCCCTGCATTTGTGGACCATAACAAGGTTGGATTTCTTTTAAATGAAATCTTAACCTTCAACTTCCAAGGTTTGTAGCGCTTGGTTTTGGAATCTACGCAATATCTCTGTAAAGTAGTTTAACTTCAATTAATCATATGTATTATAAACCTTTATACCAATTTTGTTTGGGAATAATATTTAAAATTAATCTCCAAACATTATTCTCCATAACAATTAGAGATGAAGAAATCATGGGAGGACATTTTTCCATCTCCATCTTGGTCACTGCAATAATGTCTCCAACAGTCTATTTTTCCAGGGAATATTGAAGATAGATCCCCTACATTATAATTCTCCTGGTCAACATCTCTCCTTTTCACTTCAAAACAAGAAGCAGTCATTTTATTTAGTTCCTTTCAAGGAAGAGTTTTCTAGTGATGAATTTCCTGGTGGCGTATTTCACCTCACTGTTCCGCAGGGTGTATATGAGGGGATTCAGAGCTGGGGTGATGACACTATACAGTAGGGTGATGATCATCTCTTTGCCCTTGGAGCTTCCTGAGGAAGGACGCAAGTAGGTGAAGATTGCTGTCCCATAGTACAGTGCTATCACGGTGAGGTGCGAGGTGCAAGTGGAGAAGGCCTTTCTCCTGCTTTCCCGTGACTGGACCTTCAGGAAGAGGAAGGTGATGATGTAGAGGTAAGAGAGGAGCGTGATGATGAATAGACTCACACCGATAATCCCAGTGACGTTGTGGAGGAGGCTCAGGTTGAGGCGGGTGCTGCTGCAGGCCAGGCTCAGCAGGGGCTTGATGTCACAGAAGAAGTGGAGGATACAGTTGGGGCCACAGAAGTGCAACCGAGAGGTCATGACCGTGTGCATCAGGGCATGCAGGAAGCCAGTGGCCCAGGTGACTCCTGCCAGCAGCAGGCAGGCCTGTGGGCTCATGACTTGTGTGTAGCGCAGTGGATTGCAGATGGCCACGTAACGGTCATAGGCCATGACAGCCAGCAGCATGGCCTCGCTGCTGCCCAGGAAATGGAAGAAATGGAGCTGTGACAGGCAGCTGGTGAAGGAAATGGTCTGGTGCCCTGAGAGGAAGCCGGCCAACATCTTGGGCACAGTGACTGTGGAGTAGAAGATGTCTAGGCTGGAGAGATTTCCCAGGAAGAAGTACATGGGGGTGTGAAGCCGGGGCTCGGCCAATATCACAGCCACAGTGGCTCCATTTCCCAAAATGCTGGCCATGTAGAGCAGCAGGAAGAGGGTAAAGAGATAACACTGAAGACTTCTCACATTGGTGAGGCCCAGGAAAATGAACTCGCTCACTTCTGTCTGGTTCTCCATCCCTGCAGGGGGAAGAGGACAAAGCAGCAGGAAGTGAAAGCAGCTTAAGGTTCTAACCCTCTCTAGGTTGCAGAACCTGGGACCAGTGCAATACATTGGGTTGGAGTCAGTCATTTTGTGGTAGAGAGTTTTCTTTCTGCAGCCATAGGTGCATTGTGTATCCAGATAGAATTGTATAGTACAAAGAGGCAAAATAATAATGGATTTTTCATTTCTTTTTGAAGCTGAGATAGATTAGATTTAATTTGATTTTCTATCACTGCAGTGATAAGAGTAATGTATAAAAAGTAGGCATATTAATCATACTACTTTGCAGTTGCAAAAGCATCTTCCAACCCATGTTGAAGTGGGACTCCAAAGTGCCTTACTCTCACTCGTTAAACCTCACCATGGTCCTTGATTAATTCATTTGCAGCAGTTCCCAAGAGGTGAAGAACTCTTCACAGATAAACACTATGCATATCTGATAACGGGAAATAGCCGCATGGAAAGCAGTCATTCCAGCAAACACAGATCTCAGAGTGTTTTAGCTCTTTTTTGCAAAAGGGGTCCTGAAAGAAACAGGACAGACTCCAGTGAAAATTGTAGAGTGCTGATTTTAAAACTCTTATTGTTCTCTCTTTATTAGCGCAGTTTGCCATGAACAATCCAAATATTTTAATTGAACCAACATGAAACAAAATCAAGTATTGTTCAGAGTTTACATCCCATTGGTTTTCATTGCCCCTTCTGTGAGATTTTTAGGGGGAAAATGTTTAACACTCCTGTTGTTGTTATTAATTTATTTCTATTACCACCACTCTCACTGGAACAAAGAGGAGGGGCACCTAGAGAAGAACTGACATGCTCCAAGTAGAGCTGGGGATCACTCATAGCATCTGGTAGTCATTTTCACAGTTTAAGGCAACTGCACCTGTATTCTCCCCGGGGGTCCACTGAAGGTCTCATTTTAGGCTCCTCAGCCGTCACCTTTCTTTGGTAGAGAACCATGTTTCTCCCCCTCCTGAGCAAGCTTTCTCCAGGCTGCACAGTTCTCTGCCTATACTGTTTAGCCAGACTGCCTACACATGCCAGCACCAGTGCTTTGTTTTCTCTCCCAAGGCCATGAACAGCTTAATGGCTCACAGTTATGTAACCATGCAGTTCTTTATAAGCAAGGACATTTATTGTAGGCTGAAAGCATTATAGAGAAAGCATATTAAAAATAACAAAATAACCTACATGCATGCTAAAAAGACTAACAGAGGCCACCTAACTCCAACCTCAGGCTCTGGTAGGTGTTAGTCCGTCAGATCCACAACTGGGTTTTCCCTGTAGTTACAAGTTCTTAACTGATTCAGAACCAGAACAACCATGAAAAGTTCTGTCTTTCCTTTAGGTATCTTGGGCCTTTGATCTTATCATCATGTAACAGGTCATCAGCAGACAATGGCTCACTGCTCAGGGTGTAGCTACAAGTGGCTAGGATTTTGCATAAGCATAGGTGGAGGTTTTGCATTCACCTCCCCCTACATAGTCCTCAGGAATATCACCCACTTTTGTCTCAAAAATCTGTTCTTATCTGGCACATTTTTCAATACAGTCTGTTGAACACCCTACATCTCACATCTGTCACATCTCCCCCATTGAGAGGTTGCATACAATTCTGACCCACAATAATACAGAAACCATTCATTGAATACAATAGACCTCCAAAATACTTAAACTTAATCCAGTAAGGTATCCCAAGGATATTACACGAAATTGCCATGTCTGGCACACTCATAATGGAGCTTAGACTGGAGGTTATCTGCTTAGAATCCTAGGACATTAAAAGGAAGCTACATCTAAGGATCAATATGCCTAATAACAATTAAACTGGACATTTCCCATCATGTCCACTATGATTTGCAATACCATAGCAATTAAAGGTGACAACTGAGATTAGAGCCCTGTTTACACTATATAGACACATAGTGAGTGATAGCCCTGCCCCAGTCCAGTGAGCTCACAAGCTAAATAAAGGGTGTGTGGTGAAACAAAGGGAGGAAACCATCTACCCAAGGTCACACTGCAGGTGAATGGTTGAGCTGAGGTAAAGTATAGATTTCCTGAGTCCTAGTTGGTTCTAGCCACTAAACTAGGCTGATTTAAAAAAAACTGCATTGCTATCTGCTATATCTCACATACACGTTACACAGGAATCATTTGGTGGAATTCTTTGGCATATGTTATACATATGCTTGGAAGCATTTGTGTTTTATCAGTAAATGTCAGTGAACATTGATTTCAGTGTACACACGCAAGCCAACGAAAAAATATTGCCATTGATCACTGAAATTTAGACATAGGCAAAGGTAGAAAAATGATGCTGGAACATTTATTGGCGTCAAACCTTAATGTGTATAAAATGAGCTGTAATGAATGCTGCATAAGTGGACTCGGAGGTATCAGCTTTTTATCAGTAAATGTTATTAAACATCAATTTCACCATACACACACAAAACAACGACAAAATATTTCTGTTGATAATAGAAATGTATTGCTCGGCAACATAAGAAAAATGTTGCTTGAGAACTCATTTGAGTTTAATTTAAGGCTATTTACTTCGTATATTTTGACGTGTGACATTGACAGTTTGTGTTCTAAGGGTTATAAAGCTTAAACTTTCGAATCTCAATGTCCACTGTCATTCCATAATTATTATCTGACCTCCCGCCCTGCCTAAATTTCCCACAACTGTGAAAATTTAAAGTGATAAAAATGTTTATAAATAAACATTGATATTATCCATCAAAAACATATTTTAAAAAAAAGCAAAATTTGAATTTTTCCAAGCCCAGTTATACAAGATTTCAGACTAGATCACAATAATGGTCCCTTCTGGCCTTGAAATTCATGAATCTAGGAAACCTATGCCACCTTCTAAATGCATTTTGTTTTGAAACTCCTAGTCTAGAAGCCTACCTTAATTTTGGGGGTAATACACAAGTTTCCGAAGCACTGGCTGTTAGGGCTACCTGCATTTCCAAAATCAGGAGCTTTTCAAAAGGAGTCTGAGGCAATTTAAAACTCCTACCCTTGGTGACTCTCGCATGCTGTTCCCTCAAAGCTCAGCCAGGGGCCACGTTGGTCATCCTTGTAATGGAAACAATAACAATGATTGGTGTCAAAGGGCACTGAAGAGAAATATCAGGAGTATCTATCTGTTCAGAATAGAAGAGAGATGCAAGCTCCTATTGAATGAACTTCTGGATGATGTGCTGAATCTGTGGAACAAATGAACCTTTTTATCATATTCACAGTCTGAATCACAGGGGGGAACCAATTTCCATTCTCTAGATGGCTCCTCTGGGGCAGAATCTCTTAACCACATGAGGTTCACTGGTGTGTGCATAACAAGCCAAGAGTTCCCTACAGAGAACAGAGTCAAGCAGGCAGGAGCTGCTGGGAAAATAAATAAATAAAGCAAAAATCCTTAGGGAGTTAGGCACTCAACTTCCATTCAATATATTTGAATATCCCAGCCTAAAAAAAGAAAACCCTGGTTAGCAAATATTGTTGTTGGGTTTGTTTATTTGTTTATTTTATTTTTACTAAAACCACTAAACTGGTCCACCATGATTCTGAATTTGGTTCACTGTGATTAATTGTTCCATTAGACCGTGAAGGGTTAAAACAGATTTAGCAAATTAGATGCAATTTTGCAGAGAGTATAATATTTATGAACAGAACCAAAGCAACTCAGAGCATCAGAGGGGCAAAGAAGTGAGCCAGTGTCCCCGGTCTACCATGTTTCAGTAATGACTTGAAGACTTCATCCCCTATGGACATGACTGAGAGTGTGATGGAAATTTTTCAGATGAAAAGTAGGAAAATGGCCTTTGTTATGCCCTCAGTGAAGTCAACTGGAGTTTTTTTTTCAAGATTTTCCTATTCAACATGCTAATCTGTCAATCCCAAACTAACAAAGCCTTTTTGGAGGAGTTGAGGAAGATTCTAATATGTATCTGACATGATGATGACATTCAGAAGACTTCATTGTGTTGGGAAACTTTGATACCATTGTTGGGATTCCTTCCAAGACCTTTCCACTTGGCTTATCCAGAACACCTCACTCAGTTCTGGAACGCTTTATCCAGTTCTCTGGGATCCAAAAAAACCCATCTCATTTCAACTCCAGCTCAGCACTAAGGCTTTTTTATTAGGCATGTAACAGCTCTTTACCCATGCTGGCCAGGCCCAGATCCAGGGGGCTTATGTGCAAGGTGATACCACAATTCCAGTTCATATCAAACACTACACACTTAATAGACATCTTTCCTATCTACCAACATCTGTGCGTCTTGTATGTAAGGACCAATAACTTTGCAAATTTTGCACACACCAATCACTTTGCAGATTGTCTAAGGCAATCTTACCAGTTCAGGAAGTTCCTGCCTACTTTATTTACTATTAACATACCCACAATATTTAGTTTAGTAAACTTCTGCCTCATTCATTTACTATAAACATATTCACAATAGTTATATGAGCAATTACTTGTCCAGATTTAACCAATGAGGACTTCTTATGGCACCTTAGAGACTAACAAATTAATTTGGGCATAAGCTTTTGTGGGCTATAAACCACTTCATCAGATGCATGGAGTGAAAAATACAGTAAGCAGGTACAAATATACAGCACATGAAAAGATGGGAGTTGCCTTACCAAGTGGGGGGTCGGTGTTAACGAGGCCAGTTCAATCATGGTAGATGTGGACCATTCCCAACAGTTGACAAGAAGGTGTGATTATCAACATAGGGAAAGTGATTTTTTGTAGTGACCCAGCCACTCCCAGCCTTTATTCAGGCTTAATCTGATAGTGCAAATTTTCAAATTGATTTGAGTCTGTTGTTGAAGTTTTTTTGTTGAGGAATAGCCACTTTAAATCTGTTATTGAGTGTCCAGGGAGACTGAAATTCTTTCCTATTGGTTTTTGAAAGTTACAATTCTTGATGTCTGCTTTGTGTCTGTTTATTCTTTTGCACAGAGACTGTCTGATTTGGCCAGCGTACATGGCAGAGGGGCATTGCTGGCACATGATGACATATATCACATTGGTAGATGTGCAGGTGGACGAGCCCCTGATGGCGTGGCTGATGTGGTTATGTCCTATGATGATGTCGATTGAATAGATATGCCGACAGAGTTGGCAAGGGGTTTGTTGCAGGCACTGCTTCCTGGGTTAGTGTTTCTGTTGTGTGGTTAGTAGTTGCTGGTGAGTATTTGCTTCAGGTTAGGGGGCTGTCTGTAAGTGAGGACCGGCCTGTCCCCCAAGGTCTGTGAGAGTGACATCGTCCTTCAGGATGGTTGTAAATCCTTCATGATGTGCTGGAAAGGTTTTAGTTGGGGGCTGTAGGTGATGGTTAGTGGCTTTTGGTTACTTTCTTTGTTGGGCCTGTCTTGTAGTAGGTGACATCTGTGTACCCTTTTGTCTCTGTTAGTTTCTTTCTTCAATACCCCAGGTGGGTATTGCTTGATCATGTAGGTGTGTGTCTCTATCTGAGGGATTGCAGCAATTGCGGTTGTATCTTAGGGCTTGGCTATAGACAAAGGATCATGTGATGTGGCCTGAATGAAAGCTGGAGGCATGTAGGTAAGTATAGCGGTCAGTAGGTTTCTGGTATAGGGTGGTGTTTATGTGACCATCGCTTATTTGCAGTGTAGTGTCCAGGACGTGGATCTTCTGTGTGGACTGGTCCAGGCTGAGGTTGACAGTGGGGTGGAAATAGATAAAACTCTTGTGGAATTACTAAAGGGCCTCCTTCCCGTGGGTCCAGATGATGAAGATGTCATCAATGTAGTGAAAGTAGAGTAAGGCTGCTACGGGACAAGACCCGAGGAAGTGTTGTTCTGAGTAAGCCATAAAAACATTGGCAAATCATGGGGCCGTTCGGGAACAATCTAAATGGAAAAAGACAAGATTTAAGATGGATTCCAGTATCGTGGTCTCTGTAAGACCCCTAGTCTCCATTCTTCCTGGCTTGGCCCACATGTGCACAGGAAGGTTTGCAGGCCAAAAAACCATTTACAAACAATTGTCTGGGTCAATGGGAGCCATCAAGGTTAAAAACCACAATTAATGGCCCACGCTTTGCATAATTACAATAGGACCACAGAGTTAGACTTCATATTTCTGGCTTCAGATACAAGAATGAGACATGCATACAAATAGGAGGCATATCTTCAGTAGCTTAGAACCTTTCTTATGATACCTTACAAGAGACCTTTTACATAAAGCATATTCCACTTACATCACACTCACACTTGTAAACATATACCCATAAAACGTATGGAGCGCAACATCACCGGGTGCCCTACCTACCCTGCTTTCGCTGCTTCCTGACGGCACAGTATTGACAACAAAGGAGCCAGGTTAGGAGGCTTCTAAAACCGAGAGAGCTCTTCGATCGTGTCAACATCATCTCAGGAGCCATCAAACTCCCTCTCTCGGTTTCTTTCCCCCAAATCCTGTCAGCTCAATGATTTTTCTCCCTGGAAGAGCCTCGAGGGAGGCAGAAGAAGCGGAGAGGATTGCCTTGGGGGTAAATAAAAGAGAAAAGAATTGTTCCTCAGAATTTTTGTCTGTTTCTCTGGTGATCCTGACGGAGGAACTTGAAGCGTAATTCCATTTCTTTCAAAACCTGGGATTGGGTTCAGTTGGTGAAAGTGAGCAGAGGGCTTCCTTCACTCTCTGCTCTTGTTCTCACAGGGGAATGGAGACTGGACCGGTTTCCCAATTTGGACAGAAAGTGGCTTGCGAAAGCCGAGGAAAGCTTGCTTCCTTCCTGCACCGAGTTGACAAACTGGGGAAGCCAAAGCTGAGAGACCACCCCCTGCCCCGTAGACCAAGTCAGAATGATATCTGCTCACATGGAGGGGCAGCACAAGCCCTCCCTGGGTTTCTATGCCCAAATTATAATCAGCTGAGTGATTTTCCTGGACGAGCCTCTAGGTAGGCAGAAGGAGAAGTCAAGAGGTTTGCGATGGGGTAAATGAAAGCAGAGGACTCTTCCTCTTGAGATTTCTTTGTCTTGCTCTTGTGATTCTGACCGATGAACCTAAAGCATCATTTGAGCGTGTTTCAATACTTTTCCTTGGGCTCAGCTTGCGATGCTGAGCACAGGGGTTCCTTCGCTTTCTCTGCTTCTACCCTCTGTAATGGGGAATGGATCAGCTTTCAGAACAGCCTAGTAGAGCTGAACGAAAAGAGCAAGAAACATCCAGGTTCACTCTAGATTAATATTTTTCCCCAATTTTCTTGCTGAATCAAAACAAAAACATCGTTTTCATAAGAACTCAACTCCTATTCAGGCTCCAAACTCTCTTGCAAGATTTCCAGAAGGGCTCAACACCCTGACTGCTGAGTTATTTTGGAAGAAAAAACAAACAAGGCTGGTACCGATTGTGAGTGCTGGCTGCTTGACTATGTGGCCCGCCGTGCGGGACTTTGAGGTTCTCATTAAGCTAAGTGTCTCTATTCTGCCTCTATCCTAGTGTCCATCTTTTATTCCCTGAATAAGAGAGGGGGGAGATTAGAACACCTCAGAATGCACAGGGTTGTAGGAAACCTGCAGCTTTCGATGAGGGTGATGGTGTCTAAAAACTAGACGTGATGTAGGTGTTGAAAGAGAGACGCTGTCTTGGCCTCCTTGAGCGGCTCATACAATGTTGAAGAAAATGAGGGTTGAGAGAGCTGTTTTGTGTCTCTGTGTCAGGATGGCCAAGTGGTCTAAGGTGCCAGACTCAAGTCTTTGTCTTTCCCACAAGTGAGGCTTTTGGTCTCCCTCAGGAGGTGTGGGTTCAAATCTTCCTCTTGAAGTGGCCTGGTTTAAATCTCCCTTGTTACATTGGCAGAGCACTTTTTTAGGAGTTTTCTTAGAGTATGTCTACACTATGAGATTATTCCGATTTTACAGAAACCGTTTTTTAAAAACAGATTTTATAAAGTCGAGTGCACGCGGCCACACTAAGCATTTTTATTCGGCGGTGTGCGTCCATGTACCTAGGCTAGTTTCGGTTTCCGGAGCGTTAAACTTTTGGTAGCTATCCCATAGCTATCCCATAGCTCCCGCAGTCTCCCCCGCCCCTTGAAATTCTGGGTTGAGATCCCAGTGCTTGATGGGGCAAAAAACATTATCACGGATGGTTCTGGGTAAAGCCTCACCCCCTCCCTCCGTGAAAGCAGCAGACAAATGTTTTCCGCCTTTTTTCCTGGGTGAACTGCGCAAACACCATAGCAGAGCAAGCATGGACACTGCTCAGCTCAGGACAGCAATCATGAACACTGTAAACAGCTCGTGCATTATCGTGCAGTCTATGGTGAACCAGGACCTGCAAAACAATGCGAGGTGAGGGTGGCTACGGCAGCGCGGCGATGAGAGTGATGAGGACATGGACATAGAAGTCTCTCAAACCGCAGGCCTGTGCACTTTGGAGATTCTGATGATAATGGGGCAAATTCTAGCCATTTAATGCTGATTTTGGGCCTGGGAAACAAGCACAGACTGGTGGGACGACACAGTTTTGCAGGTTTAGGATGATTCCCAGTGGCTGTGTAACTTTTGCATGCGTACGGGCACTTTCATGGAACTTTGTGACTTGCTTTCCCTGCCCTGAAAAGCCAGAATAAACAAGATGAGAGCAGCCCTCACAGTGGAGAAGCAAGTGGCAAAAGCCCTCTGGAAGCTTGCAACGCCAGACAGCTACCGGTCAGTCGGAAATCAATTTGGACTGGGAAAATCTACTATCGGGGCTGCTGTGATGCAAGCAGGCAAAGCAATCATTAAGCTGCTGCTACGAAAGGTAGTGACTCTGGGAAATGTGCAGGTCATAGTGGATGGCTTTGCTGCAATGGGATTCCCTAACTGTGGTGGGGCGATAGATGGAACCCATATCCCTATCTTGGCACTGGAGCACCAGGGTACCCAGTACATAAACCGGAAGGGGTACTTTTCAATGGTGCTGCAAGCACTGGTGGATCACAAGGGACGTTTCACCAACATCCACATGGGATGGCCAGAAAGCGTTCATGACGCTCGCATCTTCAGGAACACAACTCTGTTTAAACGGCTGCAGCAAGGGAATTACTTCCCAGACCAGAAAATAACAGTTGGGGATGTTGAATTGCCTGCAGTTATCCCGGGCGACCCAGCCTACCCCTTGATGCCATGGCTCATGAAGCCATACACAGGCAGCCTATATAGTAGTCAAGATGTTCAACTATAGGCTGAGCAAATGCAGAATGGTTGTAGAATATGCATTTGGCCATTTAAAGGTGCTCTGGCACACATTACTGACTCGCTCAGACCTCAGCCAAACCAATATTCCCTTTGTTATTGCTGCTTGCTGTGTGCTCCACAATCTCTGTGAGAGTAAGGGAGAGACCTTTATGGTGGAGTGGGAGGCTGAGGCAAATCACCTGGCCGCTGATTATGCGCAGCCAGACACCAGGGCGATTAAAAGAGCACACCAGGAAGCAGTGCACATCAGAGAAGCTTTGAAAATGAGTTTCTTCATGGGCCTGGGTACGATGTGACTGCTGTGTTTGTTTCCCCTTGATGAACCCCCTCCCTTGATTGACTCGTTTCCTGTACACAACCCACCTTCCTCCTTCAATTACAGCTTGCTTAAGGAAATAAAGTCACTATCATTTAAAAAGCATGTATTCTTTATTAATTCATTATAAAAAGAGGGAGAGAACTGACAAGATAGCCCGGGTATGGTTTCGGAGAAGGATAGGAGGAAAGGAAAAGGCCACTAAAAAAATTTCAAAATAATGACAGCCTTTTGGTTGGGCTGTCCATGGGGGTGGAGTGGGCGGGTGCACAGAGCCTCCCCCCACGCGTTCTTACACATCTGGATGAGGAGGATATGGAACATTGTGAGGGGTGAGGTTGGATACACAGGGGCTGCAGTGGCACTCTGTGATCCTGCTGCTTTCCTGAAGCTCACCAGATGCCGGAGAATGTCAGTTCGATCACGCAGCAGCCCCAGCATTGCGTCAAGCCTCCTCTGATCTTCCTGATGCCACCTCTCATCTCGAACGTCCCTCCTGTCCTCACGTTCACTGGCATCTTTCCTGTAATTTGATACCACGTCCTTCCACTCATTCAGATGAGCTCTTTCATTGCGGGTCACTTCCAAGATTTCCGAGAACATTTCGTCTAGCGTTTTTTTTTCCACTGCCTTATCTGAGACAGCCTTCGGGATGGAGTAGGGAGGCTTGAAAAATTTGCAGCTGCATGAGGGAGGGAAAAAAGGGAGAGAAGTATTTAAAAAGATACATTTTACTGAACAATGCTTATACTCTTTCACGGTGAACAACACTATTCACCTTACATAGCACATGTGATTTCACTACAAGGTCGCATTTTGCATCTTAATATTGAGTGCCTGCGGCTCTGGTGTTAGAGATCTCATAGACGCAGATCCGGGGAACAGAATTCAGCTTGCACGCAGCCATGGTAAACCATTGTCTTCTGCACCCTTCATATATCCAGTGCCCTCCTTTACCAAATACCAAGCAAAGCCCATTCAGTGCTGCTTCTTTCCTGTTAACATGCAGAAGCAGAAACCACCCCCTCATCCAATTCTCTGGGATGATCGCTTTACCCCTCCCCCCACCGTGTGGCTGGTATCATGGAAGATCACTTCTAAACACCTCCCTCCCCCCCCTCACCGAGTGGCTGATAGCAGGGAAGATCCCTGCTAGCCAAATGTGTAAAAGCTCAGCGCCACTCACCCCGCACCTCCCCCGTCCCCCTGCTTGGCTACCTGCAAGGAAGGATTTCTTTTAAGCAACAGGCAAACAGCCCAGTAGGAATGGTCATCTCTGTACCCTTAATTAAATTTCTGAATTTCAATCAGGTTACCATGAAAGATATCACTCTCCTGAGAATAACACAGCGAGATAAAGAACAGATGTTGCTTGAATGCCAGCAATCACTGGGACCATACGCAGCTAGGCTTTGTCATGCAATGATACCAGATTACTTGCTACATGCATGGCGTGGTCAAGTGTCCTACCATGGAGGATGGAATAAAGCTGCGCTGCCCAGAAACCTTCTGCAAAGGCTTTTGGAGTACCTCCAGGAGAACTTCACGGAGATGTCCCTGGAGGATTTCCGCTCCATCCCCAGACATGTTAACAGACTTTTCCAGTAGCTGTACTGGCCGCGAATGCATCCCAAGTCCTCAGGGCAAATTAATCATTAAAAAATGCTTGCTTTTAAACCATATTTTATATTTACAAAGGTACACTCACCAGAGGTCCCTTCCATGGCTTCATTGTCTGGGATAGTGGCTTGGGAGGGGTGGGAGGGTAATTCCATCAGGGTGAGAAAAAGCTCCTGGCTGTTGGGGAGAATGGAGTGCTGTGTGCTCTCTGCAAGCTCACCCTCCTCTTCCTCCTCCTCCTCTTCTTCCCCGTCCACAGAATCCTCAGGCATGGCTGAGATTACCACCCCCACCTCGGAAACCCCGGATGGGGCGGTGTAGTGGTGGCGGACCCTGCTAGAATTGCATGCAGCTCAGCATAGAAGCAGCATGTTTTCAGCCCTGCCCCGGACCTTCCCTTTGCTTCTTTGGTTTTCTGGTAGGCTTGTCTGAGCTCCTTAATTTTCACACGGCACTGTACTGAGTCCCTGGTGTGGTCTCTCTGCATCATGGCCTTGGAAATTTTTTCAAATGTTTTTTCATTTCGTTTTGGAAAGGAGTTCTGTTAGCACGGAATCCTCTCCCCATACAGCGATCAGATCCAGTACCTCCCATGCAGTCCATGCTGGAGCTGTTTTTCTATTCTCAGGAGACTGCATTGTTACCTGTGCTGATGAGCTCTGTGTGGTCACCTGTGCTGGTGAGCTCTCCAAGCTGGCCAAACAGGAAATGAAATTCAAAAGTTCGCGGGGCTTTTCCTGTCTACCTGGCCAGTGTATCTGAGTTCAGATGGCTTTCCAGAGCTGTCACAATTGTGCACTGTGGGATACCACCCGGAGGCCAATACCATCGAATTGTGGCCACACTAACCCTAATCCGACATGGCAATACCGATTTCAGTGCTACTCCCCTCGTCGGGGTGGAGTACAGAAATGGGTTTTAAGAGCCTTTTATATTGAGATAAAGGGCTTCGCTATGTGGACGGGTGCAGGGTTAAATCGAGTTAACGCTGATAAATTTGGTATAAATGTGTAGTGTAGACCAGGCCTTAAAGACTAACAAATTTATTTGAGCACAAGTTTTCATGGGCTAAAACCCACTTCTTAGATGCAGATACAGACTAACACAGCTGCTACTCTGAAACTTAACTTCCATAGACGCCTCTGAGAATCTCAGCCTGGAGAGCAATGGGGATTCGGTCATGGTAGGGTCAATCTACGCTTTTCCATTGGAAACATATGCAGGGGGTGGATGGGAAACCCCTGCTAATACTTTGAAAGCCGCTGCTGTTGTACCTGCTCTTGTAGCCACTAATGTTGCAATCATGATCAGTGATTTGGTTCCTAGTGGCTATAATTTGGAATAGTGCACATCCAGCAGTAGATAAGAAATGAGATAAAATGAAATTATGCTGTGCAGGGCCACTAGAGGGCAGAGGAATGG
Source organism: Gopherus flavomarginatus (assembly GCF_025201925.1). Taxonomy (NCBI): domain Eukaryota; kingdom Metazoa; phylum Chordata; order Testudines; family Testudinidae; genus Gopherus; species Gopherus flavomarginatus. Next base: position 18,901,915 of record NC_066628.1, read on the forward strand.
GACAGGTGTAGCGGTGCTGCCCAGTGGACAGCAGCCAAAGTGGAAGGGCAAGAAAGGAGATGTTATGTTGCTAAATGACCAAATGAGGGAAGTGAAAAGGGAGGTGAAGCTGTCCATCTGTGAAGCTTGGTGTATAAGTGGTGAGTAAAGACCACTGAAGAGAAAAGGACCTCTGTGCTATGTAATGAATGTGGATAGAAGCAGATGTTAAATAGTGAGAAATGAGCTGTTCTACTAAATAATGGGCACCAGGTGAGATAAGAGGCAAGAATGGGAAAGGAAAAAGAATGCACTCCTGGATAGCAGAGTAACAGGCTGTCATGCTGGGAAATGGACACTAAATGGCATCAGAGTAGAGGAAGTGAGGGAGGGGGGAGGTCAGAAATACTGATTAGTGACCAACAGATTTCAGCGACCAATACAATAACGGGAAAGTGGGTGGTATCAAGCTGTAAAGCTGAGATATGGGCAGCTATTTCCAAAAATGCCCACTAGATGGCAACATATCTTGAATACTAATAAAGGGGCAGTGCAAGTACAAGAGAACCTAAGAGCTAGGAGCACCTTGGGAATGGAGGTTGTTCCTAACTTTGGAATGTTTGTAACTGAACAAAATGTTATGGTGGTTCTTTCAGAAGTTTCCACCTGAACATTGACTTAATACGGCTTTGAAACTTTACTTTGCAGAAGAAAAAGGGTGCTTTTAATCATCTTAATTTAAATGAAACAAGCACAGAAAGCTTCCTTGTCACATCTTTTTTAATCATTCCCTTTAGTTTTTTTAGTGTTTTTGTAACCATGTTGGTCCCAGGATATTAGAGACACAAGGTGGGAGATATCTTTTACTGGACCAACTTTGGTTGGAGAGAGAGATGAGTTCTCTAGCTCTCAAAAGCTTGTCCCTCTCACTAGTTTTATTCTTCCTGGACTCAATTCATGGCAGACAGAGACTGGGGAAACCAAACGGCCATCACAGAATTCATCATTCTGGGATTCGGGGATCTCCCTGACCTGCAAATTCTTCTCTTCCTGATGTTCCAAGTGATCTACATGGCAACCGTGGCTGGGAACACCCTCATCGTGGTGCTCATTGTGGCTGACCAGCACCTTCACACCCCCACGTACTTCTTCCTGGGCAACTTGTCCTGCCTGAAGACCTGCTACACCTCAATCATCCTGTCCAGGTTGCTGGCCAGTCTCCTGACTGGGGACAGAACCATATCAGTCAGTGGCTGCTTCACACAACAGTATTTCTTTGGTTCTCTGGCATGTGCAGAATGCTATCTCCTAGCAGTGATGTCTTATGATAGGTATTTAGCGATATGTAAACCCCTGCACTATTCAACTCTTACGAATAGCAGAGTTTGCCTCCAGTTGGCTGCTGGGTCATGGTTAAATGGTTTTTTGGCTACTGTCATCTTTGTCTTATGCCTATCACAGTTAATATTCTGTGGCCCAAATGAAATTGACCATTTCTATTGTGATGTCATCCCACTGATGGAACTCTCCTGCAGTGACACCCACCTGGTCATATTGCTGGCTTTCATATTAGCCTCCATATTCACCCTGCCTCCATTCCTACTAACCCTGACATCTTACGTGTGCATCATCGCCACCATCCTGAGAATCCCTTTCACCATCAGGAAACAAAAGGCCTTTTCCACCTGCTCCTCTCACCTCATTGTGGTGACAATTTTCTATGGATCCATAATGATTGTGTACCTGCTACCAAAACATGATATACTGAGAGACCTGAAAAAAGGGGTCTCTCTTCGCTACACAATCCTGACTCCTCTGGTAAACCCTCTCATCTACAGCCTCAGAAACGGAGAGGTCAAGGAAACCTTGTGCAAAGCAGTCAGCAAATATGTGGCTTGCACCAAAACATGTGGAGACTCCTAGAGAATAACTTAGTCTGAGGTTTTCAAAGCTGCCTGGGTGATTTAAGCAATCAGCCCCCATTAAAATTAAGTTGAAAACTCCCATTGAAAATCTCAGCACTAATGTGAAAAAGAAAAGGAGATGATCTGCATGGACTTACTGAGACGGTCTTTATGGTCCCCCGTTGTCTCCATGTATCACATCTTCCAGGAAAGTAAGGATGTTGACAGCTCTGTCACTCTCTCATGTTCAGCACTGATACACACAGTATGATGGTATTTTTCTCTAGGGTGTTGGCAAAATGTTCACCTTCTGTCAGGAGTGTGTACAGCTTCTGAAACTACATAGAGCTGACATTGTGTAAGGCACAAAATTCACTAACAGTGAAAGTAAATCCCTGGGTATATCCCCTGTTCATTCTTTCTCTAGGTAAGATAATAAAGTCTTATAATCAAATTCAGACTGTCTAATACAAACAAAACACCATGGGTGACATCATCATATTTGTTGCTACTGCTCGTTTCTTATGCCCCTAAGGATACAACGCAGAATCCAGCCAGAGCTCAGATCACTGTTGTCCATCTAAGTGGAAAGACCAGGGAGGGAGGTGGGCATAACCGTGGTACGATCATGGAATTTTTAACTGGGCACCAGGTGGAGTGGAGACCAATTTTTAACCAATTTTTTATATCCATAAAAAAGCCATTTTTGAGCAAAATAAATGTTTGGACAATAAAAATAGTAACTCCTCGGGCAGCATAGGTGGAGATGCTGCCTGGGAAATCTGCCACCCCTGAAATTGTGCTACTTGCCATCATAGCCCTCTGCAAACTGTTGTCAGTTGGCGTGCTTGCCTGCTCTTTCCGTATGCTGTCCCAGACCTGGGCAGACAGATGGTTCAGCAGTCCTTGATAGTACTACCCAGAAAGAAAGACCACAGGCATGGTTTGGTGACAAAGGCACTCAGCCAGGTTTATTGCCCTCAAGGCAGAGTTCTAGCATCCTGGTTCTGTGGTTACAGATACACTAACATGCTAGTGCCCAGTGCCAAGGAGCAGCTCAGTCAGCTGCAGGAATTTCTGCTGTCCCCTGGGCCACACAAACGGTTAAATTGAGGTACCCCGACATTTATAAACTGAGACAAACAACTTACGTCCCACCTCATGTGTTTAATGACCTCTGCTTGTTACCTCCCCTTGTACCTTGCTGCAGATGTCTCAGGCCGAACATCCCTTCTGTCAAACCCTCTTATCTGGTGTTGTGTCAGGATGTGCCTGGGCTAATCTCATGGAGTGTGTTCACACACATACCCAGTGTCTGTTGCTTCTTAGGAGTGCCTGTGTGTTAGCAACGTTAGTAATACCTTTGCCTAGGTCATGTATCGGACAGTGAACTTGTAAGCATCTGCTGTAATACACGGCCTGACTTTGGTTCACGGCATGGCCCGTGACAAAGCAAAAAGCTCCCTCCTAGAACTGCCTACTGTTTGTGCACTGAGCATACTCACCCAGACTGAGCAGGTGCAGTAACATCCGCTGTTGCAGCTGCCCTCACTCCATCGTTACTTGGAGGCAGACTTTGCTCCCTGGTCTTTGGAGGTACACCTCTACCCCAATATAACACCACCCAATATAACACAAATTCAGATATAATGCGGTAAAACAGTGCTCCGGGGACGGGCGAGGCTGCACACTCCGGCAGATCAAAGGGTGGATCCAGCAGGAGGGAGCAGGGGGAGAGGGTGAGGTTTGGCACCAGGCCTCTGTGGGGCACAGAGGGCTGTCTACTTCCTGCGGGAAGTGGAATGACCTGGTCCCAGCCTGCTGCACTCTCCTGGCTCCCAGGCTTGGGGAGAGGAGAGAACCATCCACCTCGCACTCGCCGGTAGCGTGCTGGGAGCCAGGGTTGTGGACCAGGCTGGGGCTGAGTCACTCCACTTCCTGCAGGAAGTGGCCAGCCCCCATCCCTTACAAACGCCTGGGGCAGGGCTCCACATAATGACCCCGCAGAGGCCTGGGGCCAGCCTCACCTCTTGGAGGCCTGGGCCCCCACACAGCCCCACCACAATAACTAGGGATGGCCTTGGCCAGGGGCAGGGCTCAAAGTGGAAGTTTCACCTAGGGCGCAAAATATCCTTGCACCAGCCCTGAGTGTGGACAGACTGCAGCGCTTTCCTTACTCAGCTGTATGAAGGCGGGCTTAACTCACAGTGTTGTACAGCAGCAAGTGTAGCCATACCTTTAGTGTCATCTGCAAACTTGCTGAGGGTGCAATCCCTCCCATCATCCAGATCATTCATTTTGTCAGATATTTACAGTAAAAGTCAGGGACGGGTCACAGGCAATAAAATATTGTGACAATGTAGAGACATTGTGTAGCTGTTGAACCGGTTCTGGGGCCCCCACCACTGTTGGGGACTAGGAGGTCCAGGGTCTCCCTCCACCCATGTCTGGCAGGTCCCCCCTGCCCCCATCCCACAGTGTCAAGGAGCTCTGCAGTCTGACTCACAAAGGCCTCATCCCCCAGCCTCTGCTTGAACCAAAACTGATCAGAAGAAAGACTTACAAAAAGCAATGAAAAGGCAGTGGGAGACACACCTAAGCCCCTCCAGACAAGGGTGATATAATTGAGGAAACTCCCCAGCCTCATTTGCTTCAAAGATGGGAAAGGGAGGCATCTCTATTAGCATACAGAATGGTGAAAAGAGATTCCAAGAAAAGAACCACATGGAACTCTGGGATCAGGAAAGCAGGGAAGCATTGCATGATAGGAAATCTCTGCTCCAGATGGAATTAACCCATGCTTGCACACACACAGCTCAGAAAATATCAGACCCATTCTAGTAATAAATCCCCTATTGATATCCAAAATACTGAAATGACCCAATTGCATTAGGAGCCCCCTCAAAGGAACACCGCCCGTAGCCAGAAATGATCAGTTCTTATTATGTAGCCTGGACCAAACAGCTTTGTTATACTCCCTTAAATCATTGGTTTACCCATAAACAAATCTAGTGTTCATTATTATGTCCCAACAAAAACCCCTTACCACCGCCCAAGTAAATGTTCTGATGCCTGGATCCAAACTCTGCATCAGTTCCTGTCATAAACAGATAGTTAAGGGTTAATGTCTCTTTTACCTGTAAAGGGTTAAGAAGCTCACTAAACCTGGCTGACACCTGACCAGAGGACCAATCGGGGGACAAGATACTTTCAAATCTCGGTGGAGGAAAGTCTTTGTTTGTGCTGTTTGTGTTATTCTTTGTTCGCTCTTGGGGCTAAGAGGGGCCAGACATGCAACTAGGTCTTTCTCCAATTTTTCTGAAACAGTCTCTCATGTTCAAAATAGTAAGTACTAGCTAGAAAAGGCGGAGTAGTCTTATGTTTGTTTTCTTAACTTATGAATGTGTATTTTGCTGGAAGAATTTTTACCTCTGTTTGCTGTAACTTGTATCTTAGGCTAAAGGGGAGGGAGTCCCTCTAGTCTATATAAGCTGAAGACCCAGTAAACATTTTCCATCCTGGTTTTACACAGATAATTTTTACTTTTTCTTTCTTTAATTAAAAGCTTTCTTTTTTAAAACCTGATTGATTTTTTTCCTTGTTTAAGACCCAAGGGGATTGGGTCTAAACTCACCAGGGGATTGGTGAGGGGGAAAGGAGGTGGAGGGAAGGTTAATTCTTCTCTGTTTTAAGATCCAAGGAGTTTGGATCAGTGTAGCCTCTCAGGGTAACCCAGGGAGGGGAAAGTCTGGGAGGGGGAAGGAGGGGAAATGGTTTATTTCTCCTTGTTTTAAGAACCAAGGGGTTTGGGTCCTGAGTCCCCTAGGGAAGGCTTTGGGGGGATAGGGAGTGTACCAGACACTGGAATTTCTGGTTGGTGGCAGCGCTGTCAGATCTAAGCTAGGAATTAAGCTTAGAAGGATACATGCAGGTCCCCACATTTTGGACGCTAAAGTTCAAAGTGGGAAAAATACCTTGACATTTCCATTGGCACTTTATCTTTCTGACTGATTGTGCTGTGGTCTCTCTACCTGTCTCCAGCACTCCGGACCCCTACTTCTTGTGAAATCTTCTCCCTTACCGAATGTTGCACAGGACGTCCCTCCATGAAGGCATAAAGAGTCTGAATAAGACCAAAAAAAATCAAAGACAGTTCTGTTTTGTTTACTTGAAGTGCAGGCATCTACTAGGATGAGGTTCAAACAATGCGCATAGCACTGTACCTAGAGTATTTCACTGTTTCTTTCTTTACATTTCATTTCAATTCCTGCAGGACATCCAGACATAGTAGATGCTCCATCAAAACAGACAGACATCACTGATGACCAGTCAGTTTTAAGAATGCCAAGGACGTCATTTAACTGTTCAAAAATAGACTGTTGGCCTTGTGCTATGCCGCAGCCTGGGGCTTTCCAGGCTGGAGTTCCCCAGCCCTGCTGCACTCAGGTACCCTGTCTCTAGCTCCCTGCAGCCAGGCCCATCTCCCTCTACAGGCAGAGGGACACTGACACGTCAGGCTTCCCTGGCCTTGTTATAAGACCCCTGTTGCCCAGTTTGGGGCGTGGCCTCAGTTGCAGCCACTTCCCCCAATCAGCCAGCATTTTACCTTGCCCAGGCCCAGCCCTCTGCAGGGCTCTTCCAACCCCTTTCAGGCTGGAGCAGGTGGTCACCCTGCTACACATGGACAAACACCAGCTTACATTTTTGGGAGATACCTGTCCAAGGTGATGGCCAGTTATAGTGTACTTGCACTGCCCCTTTATTAGTATTCAAGAGATGCTGCCATCTAACGGGCATGTTTGAAACTAGCTGCCCATATTCCACGCTTACAACATGCTTCCACCTAGTGGCCATTTTACAGTATAACTCTCCTATTATTGTATTGCCTACTGAAATCTTGGTCACTGGCCAGTATTTCTGACACTCCCCTCTCATTTCCTCTACTCTGCTGCCATCTAGTGTAGATTTCTCAGAATGACAGCCAGTTGCTCTCCTTTCCTCTATAGTTTCTTCTTGCTATAGCTGACTCTTACCCGTTCTTGACTCTCATGTCACCTACTAGCCATTATTTAGTATAATTAACAGCCCATAACTCACTCCTTGACATCTGCTACTAGCCACAGTTCATTACGCAGCACAGAGGTCCTCTTCTCTTCAGTGCTCTCTGCTCAACACTTATACACCATTATACAGCTTCACCTCCCTTCCCTCCACCTCCTCTGTTGGTCATTTGGCAACATAATGTCTCATAGACTCATAGACTCATAGGTCAGAAGGGACCAATATGATCATCTAGTCTGACCTCCTGCAAAAGGCAGGCCACAGAACCCTACCCATCCACTTTTATACAACCCCTAATCCAGGACTGAGTTATTGAAATCCTCAATTCTTGCCTTTCCACTTTGGCTGGTGTACACTTGGTCAGTGTTGTCTGTTTAAGTGGAAGGACCAGGGACGGAAGTGGCTATAACCATGGTCACATCATGGAGTTTTTAACTGGGTATCAGGCAGAGTGAACACAAAATATTAACCAGTTTTTTTAATATCCATAAAAAAACCTCCTGACGACTGTTTGACAGACCTGACCCTAGGAACAGCCTCAGTTACACTGGCAAAACCCCCAACTGGGCCAAAAGAACAGCCATTCTGGGTCAGATCAATGGTCCATCTAGCCCAGTATCCTGTCTTCCGATAGGAGCCAGTGCCATAGGCTAGGGACACTATCCCTGCCCATCCTGGCTAATACTCATTCATAGACCTATTCTCCATTAAACTATCCTTGAGTCTGGGCAGTTCCTTTGCCCCTGTCTTATGAGTCTACATCTTTGTTTGCCCAACCTCCCCTCCTCCAAGGACCCAGTGAGCCCGGAGCTATTGCTTTGCTGGAGCTGGTCACTGCCAGGTGTAGCCAAGATAAGAGCTATGAAGCTGTTCCTGGTGACGTGTCCAAGGCTCACTGCTGGGCCTAGCAGATTGCATCTGGCCTCTGTGAGTGCAATGGAGGTGGTTGGTTTGTGTAGGTGAGAGAGAGGGCTTGGGGAACTGGGCCTGATGTAAGACCTGAGACCTGAACCATAGTCAGCAAAGTCCAGCCACGCCATGAACCAAAGTCAGGCCATGTATTACAGCAGATACTTACAAGTTCACTGTCTGATACATGACCTTGGCAAAGGTGTTACTAGCGTTGCCAACACACAGGCACTCCTAAGAAGCAGCAGACACTGTATATGTGTGTGAACACACTCCAGGACATTAGTATGAGTATTCAGAACATATTCTTATGTTATCAATCATAACATCATTGAACATATTGTCATGTTATTGTCCGTTACAGCTATTCCCCTATTCCATTTTGTTTCCCCAGACTCCATTTTGTTTTCTGTTCTCCTGTGGCCGCCCTTCCCTGGCTGTTAAGTTGTTTACCAGGGCCACTGCCCTTCTCAAAGGGAGGGCCCCTTAAGTTGTTTAACAAGAGCCATTGCCCTTCTCAAAGGGATGGCCACTTGTGCTGCATGCTAAGTGGGACCACTGCCCTTTTCAAAGGGTTAGTCCTGTTATCACCTCGTTGAACCTGGGCTTGGTGTAGGGTAGGCAATGTCCAGAGCTGCAAGGCCTATTGTGGTTTTAAGATCCTGGGCATGAGTCATAGTCTCATGTGCTCTTGAGTCACCTATTGCACAGGACTATGTCCAGGCATGTCTCTGGGCTTACCTTCAGTTTTTCCCCTGTGCCCCCTCCCCTGTTACAGAGGGAGCCTATCAGGATTACTGGTGGGAAACTGCCCAAGTTTGCCTTTAAAACCAGACATTTTTGAAACACACCTCAGAAAGGTTCCTGCATTGCTGCCTGGTCTGATCAGCCAGGGGTTCTGGGGGGTCCTTTCTCCGCTCTCATTTTATTTTTGAGCGTACCCCCGTTTTTTGGACGCCCCCCCACGAAGAACGAATTGCTACCTGAGAGATCTCCTGATTATTGAGACTGTACCGAGCCCTCCTTGCCTCTTCTGATGTTGCTGCTGCTTCTGCCTTTGCTGTTGCCTTGGGGACTGGTAAGAATCCCTCTGTAAAACTTTCTATACTTTTATTTTATTATTTTAGCTGCTGGCTCTGTTTCCCCAGCACACAGACTCAAGCTAAACCTTGGTCTGTGTCTTAAAACCTCTCTTAAACTACAGGGCTCTTTGCCACTGCTAAGCTCTGCTCCTGTGGGCTTTGCCTTGGGGCTCTCTGCTTTCAGCTGTATCCACCGCTGTAGCCACCATCCCTTGGCTTCCTTGGGAGCTGGGTCCTGGATACATACCACTCTGCCCTCTGTAACCTCCCCATAGCATAAGGTGCACCATAGGTCTTGTTTTTTTTTAATTTAATAAGTCATAGTTTGTTAAGATTGTAGAGCTTGTAAGTTTCTGTGATATTTGTTGTGTTGCCTAATTGTTGGTTAAGATAAGTTTAGAAAATCATTGCCTAGTTGTATTCTGTAGCTGCTTGTCATTTTATATAAGTTTGATTAAGTTAGGGGATAGATAAGGTTTTTACTATTTGAATTTGTCTTCCCACTGCCCCAACCCCCCCCCCCCGAGCTCCCCAGTCACTCATTGCAGTCTCTCTGCTGTTTAAACTTGCAGTCTGTCTGCTCTCTGTGTCTCCCTGAGTTTGAATCTCCCTCTGTAGCGCCTCTATCTTTGGTTTCTGCTCCACCACGTGCTCCTCTTCCCCCATCCCCTAACCTCATTCCTCTACCACTGCCTTTCTCTCTCTCTCTCTCTCTTTTAATCCCTTCCCCCACGTGTTCACCCCGCTCCTACTGCTGCCAAACCTCAATTGTATTACTGAAGTCTAGCATAAAACCCCATTGGTTACCCTTTTTCTCTCTCACACACCTCACATTTTATATTTACACCACTGTGACACATTTTTACCTAGAGTTGTTGGTTATTTAACACATTTTACCCATAACTGTTAGTTGGTTATATGCTGCTGTGACACACCCTTTACCTAGAAATTGTTAGCTACCTGTTACATTTATACTTCAGTGTTAGTTGGTTACCAACTGTATTGTACCCCACTGTATTGTACCCCACTATTGAAACCCCCTATACTATACTAAAAGAACTCCCTCCCCAATTGCCTACCTTAACAAACCCCATACCCCTCACTATTAAATTTTCCCTGTTTTTGCATTTTCTTAATAAAGTTTATTTTGCACCCCACCTGTGTGGTAATTGCTCCCCAAGATACCATATACCTGCAGGCAGGGACATGGCGTCACGAACAGGATCTTGGGGTAACAATTACTGCCCTCCCTGTCCCTGGAAAGAAGCCAAGACCTCTGGGACAGAGGAAGATCAGACCAACCACCTACAATACCACTTGCTGCAAAGTAAACAGCAGCCTAAGGCCCTAGAATGGGTCTGTACTATTGGCAAAGGCCAGAGCTCCAGGGTGTATACCACCCACCTGGGGCTCACTGATGTGGGGTGCCTCTTAACCTGCCACCCCACATTCAGGGCCAGCCCTGCTGATTCCAGCCTCCGGCCAGTCTGCACTAAGGCAGGAGAGCCAGCTGCAGATTCAGATCCCACCCGCCTCTGGAGAGAGGTGGGAAGGGTTGTGAAAGCCTGCGGGGGGGCTCCATCTAAGCTCGCCCCTGAACCTCGAATTTTGCAGGGGTCCCCCACCCACCAGATATTAACAGAACTGGTGCAGAAGCTGGATGAAATTCGAAAGCCCAAGAAACTGTGGCATGACATATATAAGCCCCAAAAGGTAGCCACAGTTACCTATGAGATCCTGGCTCAGGCCCTTGATAAACTAACTGTTTTCCATGGGGCCCTAATGACCTCAGCCAAGGAGGCCACTAGCCAGGCTAGCCAGGAGGGACCACCGCTGACCTCTAGCCTGCCCAGTCCCAATAAATCCCCTGAAAAACCACCCCCATATACCCACCCAGAGGCCTCATCTCCCCTCAAGAAAACCCCACTATACCCAGCCCTACCTTCAGCCCCTCTAGAGGCCCAAGCCCATGAACCTGCACCCACTGTCACCTCTGGTGAAGCCCTGCCGGTATCCATCAGTCGTATAAAGATTGATAACCAGGGCAATACCACACAGGTGACAGAACTCCGACCTCGCTCCAAAGCAGAGATGAAGGAGTTCATCTCGGACACCGCTAGGGGGGCCAATGAGCCACCACTACTGTGGCTAGGCCGCCTGGCTCTGGAAAACGGACAAGAGTTAGTGGATAGAGAAGAGGGCATAGTATTAGCCAGGACCAGTAGCTGGTCCAGGGGTCTCTCAGGGAGCCTGGTAATATCTAACACTGCATGGCCCCTGACCGCCCCAGCACTGGCCTTCCTCCATTTACAGCACTCCCTTCAAGGGATCCAAGTCCCCAGAGGAAGCGTCAAGGACATCTCTTCCCTCAGATGTGCCATCGCAGGGGGGTCCATCATGCTGTGGTCCCCTACCCAACACCCTCTGGGGCTTACTCAGGCTCAGATTAACCAGGTCAATGCCTTCAGACACGTTATTGACCCCACCGAGATACCCATAGACGAAGCTGCCATTGACTTAGCCATGGATAGCAGTACCACCCCTGACACTGGGGCAGTTCTGTGGCTAAGGGGGTATGCTAGGCGCCCCATTGGGCGACTCTATGAAGCCCTCGAGAAAATAAGATGGCCCTCAGCCCAAGCTCTACCCATCAGTCCACCCCCACCACACATCAGTCCACCCCCACCACACGCCAGTCCACACCCCCCACATGCCAGTTCACAACCCAGGCCCCAGTACTCACAGCATTCATTTACAGAACGCAAAATTTTTGGGTTCTTATTGTACAAGGGCCTCACTAAGGAGGTTGTACGTAAGCTCAATAGTGAGCAGCAAAGAGCCTTGGCCATAGCTCTGGGATGGGAAGAGGGCTCAGAACCTTCCCAGCCAAAAAACGGGTAATGGCCGGGTGCTTGGCGGCGGCCAGCACCCGGCAAGGGGACCCCCGCCCCTATTATCCGCTAGTTTTTGACAAGGGTCTCGTCATCCCCTTTTTGCTGGACACGGGGGCACAGGTGTCCATTGTTCCTCCTCACGTCCCTCACACCCCCCCAGGACACACCATTTATGTGCAAGGCCTCAACAGCACAGAACCCCGTGCAGAAGTAAAGGTACACGCATCCATAGGCCACACACCAGTAACATTTCGGGCCCTAGTGGGACCCATGCCACTCCTTGGGGTTCGGGAGCTACGGCGTTTTAAACTGGCCGAAGCCGTGCTTGATGCACTACCAGTCACCCTATCGAGTGCCAGTGCCCCCCATGAACCTGAACTTCTCAACCCCACACCCTGGAAATACAGACCCATACCCACAGCCCCAGAAGGTCAACCACACATAGCCCAGCTCATTGAAACATTGCTTAATGATAACAAGATTTGGCGTGTGTCAGCGAGCAAATACTTGTCCAGTGCATGGGGAATCCCAAAACCACACAAAACCAATGAGTACAGGATGGTTATAGATTATCGCGCCGCTAACAAACACATACGATCAGTAGCATTCGCTGCCAAATGGGATATCCCCACTATAGAACGCATCCTACTGGACGACACTAACCAATGGGCCTGTACAATAGACCTAAAAGATATGTTTTATCAGATCCCCCTCTATGACCCCAAGGGATTGTTAAACTTCGCTTACCAGGGAGCCCAGTACCAATGGCAAGCGTGTCCCCAAGGGTACAAAAAACTCACCTGCCTGTGCCAGTGAGGCCCTAACCCGCACATTAGAGAAGGTACCATCCCTCCCCAACATTCATGTTGTCTATTACGTGGACGACATTCTTATAACTGGCACCATACCAACTGAAGTACAAAAGGTCACTGAACAGGTTCAGGCCGCTTTATCCACCGATGGGTGGAACCTCAGTTTGCCTAAAAGTGTCCTCACTGCTACTTCTACCTTTCAGTTTTTAGGTTTTACTGTAGAAAAGGGACAGCTACGCCACTTAACTTACCACCCACTCACGAAATCTTTCCCCTTGGGGGTAGCTCCCCCCAGACGTGAAGTGCAGCATGTGTTAGGTGTAATTAACTATCACAGACAGTTTCTCCCTGCTGCTTTGTTGCCACAACTATCTGTTTTGCAGCTATATGCCAGGAACATTAAAACCCCTTGGACACCAGAGGCCGAGCAGGCGGTGTCTTCCCTGGCTGCCTGGTTGGGCTCTGGGCCCACCTTGGCTCGATGGAATCCCACCAACCCTATTGAGATTACCCTCACTGTGTTCTCAGACCATGTGGCCGTAACTGTGTCCCAAGAGGACCTCCCTGTCCACAATCAGGCCCGGAAGTTGTCAGGACCCGAATATCGTTATGGGCCTGTGGGCACTGCTATGCTTGCTGTCCAGTGTGCTCTCCCATGGGGTAAATCTGCCACAGGCACCCTAAAGGGGCCTCATGTGGAGCTTCTCCCATACCTCACCTTCACCCCGGCCCCCCAGTTCCAGGGAGCCCCTGCTACCTGGGAGCGACTCGTTTACCAGGCCCAGGAGGTATTTGGACATTGGGCCCTCAAGTCCTCCTCCACTGCAGCTCCCACTGAGTCGGGGGCTATTGCCCAACTGAGTGCCTATGCCCCTTGGATTGTATCTGATGGGGGCACATCGCCTTCTCCCCGAGCAGGAATGCTGTGTGCTACCTGTAACACCCTCAAAGTTAAACCCTTAGATTTTTCCAGCTCAGCTCAGAAGGCCGAAGCAGAAGGCGTCCTACTGGCAGCCTCTCACATTGTGGCAGCCCACCCGAAAACACGCGTGGTCCTGGGAGTGGACTCAAGCTACTGCGTGTCCATCCTGATGGGAGAAGGACGGCCCACCGCTCATGAAGAAATATGGGCACAGATTACTCAACTGGCAGCACAGTCCAAGCTGCCATGGTTTGTTACTCATTGTCCTTCACACAGGTCTGACAGTAACCCTCTTCATTCCAGCCTGGATCTACAACTCCGAGAATATAAGTGTAACATATCCCAGGTTAACATTATCTCTTGCAGTGATCCCTTCATCACCTGGCTTCATAAAGAGTGGGGGCACCTGCCTGCCCGTGCCCTACATCAGCTGTTGACTGACCGAGGGAGACGAACATCGAGCGTGTCTAGGCAGCAGTGCACCCAAGCTGTTCAAGGGTGTCTGAGCTGCCAACAGGCACGAGTCACTAACAAGCCTGTCTATGCTCATGGTGCTTATAGCCCTGAGCACTTTAGCCCAGGTAAAACCTGGCAGATGGACCTCATTGGCCCCCTCCCGGGGGCCAAACAGTATCCAAAGGGGCTTGTAATAGTTGACCTAGGGTCTCGTCAGTTAATGTGTTCTCCCCTCAGGCGATCTACTGCACCAGCTGTTTCTGTAGCCCTTCTCCAGGTAATTGCTGCCTGGGGGGCACCCGAAGAGATCCAGACCGATGGAGGGCCACCGTTCACCAGTAAAGCTATAGACCAGACGGTGTCCCAGTGGGGGGTGCGTCTTCACACCCACCTGCCATATCACCCCCAAAGCAACGGAGTCGTGGAGAGACGGATCGGAATGCTGAAGACCCAGATTCGGGCCATACTTGGCACCCCTGATTACAAGGGGTGGGACCGGGTCCTGCCTCAAGCCCTCATTTCCCTTAATACAGCATACAGCCGATGGCCAGAAATTGCTCCTAAACCACGGGAACCTTGGAAACCTGCCTATAGTATTTCTCAGCCAGTGTGGGTCTCTATTCCCAATGCCCAGGGAACATGCACTCCACTAGCAGCCACCATCATCACACCTGGCCGGTTCCCTAACACCTATCATATTCAAATAGATGGACGGGGCAAGCCTGACCTGGTCCACCACAACTGGCTTAGTGTTCGGTCATAACAGGCCCTAAGAGGGGCCACCTTTCTTTTATGTCTCCGTAGGAATCAGTCGCCATGATTGCCACCCCGCCTCGAGAAAACCCTCTGGTTGCCTGGTTGAGAGCCTACGCCCTACAGGAGGTCCTCATCGGGAACCTGTCAGATGTCCCCCCATCACACGATTGCGTTGCCTGTACAAGACCAAAGGCCTCAGAGGGAGGGTCCCCCTTCCTCTGGGAGTTCCTCCCCCTCACGAACCTGACTCCACAGCATCCAGCTTCAGCCTGCAACAACACAAACTGGGTTCATCGACCTCTGTTCACGTGCAACACCACCAGCGACGACCGAAGACCCAACTCATTCGCCCCTGTTGCGGTGACAGGACCACTCCCAGCAGCCCCCTGCACCACGCAAACGACGAACAGCCACCGCATGGGAGCGACTCAAGTCAGCCACCGAGATGGGTGGGTACATACAGTTTAACCCCCTCTCATACAGTTTAACTTTACAGCAAATCCGTGGACTGTCGCTTGGTCTGAAGGCCCTCACCAACATCACAGCAGAAGGACTTCGTCGAACCAGCGACGCCCTCACTATCCTAGCCAACTACGCCGAGCAGAACCGTCTTCTGATCCAGACCATCCTACAGAAGGACTTTTGTGTCGCCTTGGAGGACCTCGATCCTCGCTTTAAAGGACAATGTTGCCTGCGCCTTCAGCCTGGGTGGAACAATGTCTCAGCCGTGGCTGACCAACTATCCTCCCTCGCCGTCCAGATTCGTGAAGAGCGTAAGCAGTGGGATTGGTGGCAAGCTCAGTGGTCCAGCTGGGGGTTGGGGACCTGGGCTCAGTCCATCAAGCAGTGGCTTATTACTGTGGCTATTGTTCTTGTGGCCTTTCTGTTGGGGATAGCAGTGGTCAAGCAGCTAATTCATAAGGTTGTGTCAGCCCTGCCTTTGCAGGTGAGGTATTCTTCCATCCCCTTGGACAGCAGCAAACCACCACCTCCATACTACGAAGACGATGACTTGTAAAACCTTTTTTTTCTTTTTTTTTCTTTTTTTGGTCTTTGCATGGGACATCCCCCTCACAGCCCGTTCAGGTCGGCCAGGGGGGCATGTCCGTTACAGCTATTCCCCTATTTCATTTTGTTTCCCCAGACTCCATTTTGTTTTCTGTTCTCCTGTGGCCGCCCTTCCCTGGCTGTTAAGTTGTTTACCAGGGCCACTGCCCTTCTCAAAGGGAGGGCCCCTTAAGTTGTTTAACAAGAGCCATTGCCCTTCTCAAAGGGATGGCCACTTGTGCTGCATGCTAAGTGGGACCACTGCCCTTTTCAAAGGGTTAGTCCTGTTATCACCTCGTTGAACCTGGGCTTGGTGTAGGGTAGGCAATGTCCAGAGCTGCAAGGCCTATTGTGGTTTTAAGATCCTGGGCATGAGTCATAGTCTCATGTGCTCTTGAGTCACCTATTGCACAGGACTATGTCCAGGCATGTCTCTGGGCTTACCTTCAGTTTTTCCCCTGTGCCCCCTCCCCTGTGACAGAGGGAGCCTATCAGGATTACTGGTGGGAAACTGCCCAAGTTTGCCTTTAAAACCAGACATTTTTGAAACACACCTCAGAAAGGTTCCTGCATTGCTGCCTGGTCTGATCAGCCAGGGGTTCTGGGGGGTCCTTTCTCCGCTCTCGTTTTATTTTTGAGCGTACCCCCGTTTTTTGGATGCCCCCCCCCCCCCACGAAGAACGAATTGCTACCTGAGAGATCTCCTGATTATTGAGACTGTACCGAACCCTCCTTGCCTCTTCTGATGTTGCTGCTGCTTCTGCCTTTGCTGCTGCCTTGGGGACTGGTAAGAATCCCTCTGTAAAACTTTCTATACTTTTATTTTATTATTTTAGCTGCTGGCTCTGTTTCCCCAGCACACAGACTCAAGCTAAACCTTGGTCTGTGTCTTAAAACCTCTCTTAAACTACAGGGCTCTTTGCCACTGCTAAGCTCTGCTCCTGTGGGCTTTGCCTTGGGGCTCTCTGCTTTCAGCTGTATCCACCGCTGTAGCCACCATCCCTTGGCTTCCTTGGGAGCTGGGTCCTGGATACATACCACTCTGCCCTCTGTAACCTCCCCATAGCATAAGGTGCACCATAGGTCTTGTTTTTTTTTAATTTAATAAGTCATAGTTTGTTAAGATTGTAGAGCTTGTAAATTTCTGTGATATTTGTTGTGTTGCCTAATTGTTGGTTAAGATAAGTTTAGAAAATCATTGCCTAGTTGTATTCTGTAGCTGCTTGTCATTTTATATAAGTTTGATTAAGTTAGGGGATAGATAAGGTTTTTACTATTTGAATTTGTCTTCCCACTGCCCCAACCCCCCCCCCCCCCGAGCTCCCCAGTCACTCATTGCAGTCTCTCTGCTGTTTAAACTTGCAGCCTGTCTGCTCTCTGTGTCTCCCTGAGTTTAAATCTCCCTCTGTAGCGCCTCTATCTTTGGTTTCTGCTCCACCACGTGCTCCTCTTCCCCAGTCCCCTAACCTCATTCCTCTACCACTGCCTTTCTCTCTCTCTCTTTTAATCCCTTCCCCCACGTGTTCACCCCGCTCCTACTGCTGCCAAACCTCAATTGTATTACTGAAGTCTAGCATAAAACCCCATTGGTTACCCTTTTTCTCTCTCACACACCTCACATTTTATATTTACACCACTGTGACACATTTTTACCTAGAGTTGTTGGTTATTTAACACATTTTACCCATAACTGTTAGTTGGTTATATGCTGCTGTGACACACCCTTTACCTAGAAATTGTTAGCTACCTGTTACATTTATACTTCAGTGTTAGTTGGTTACCAACTGTATTGTACCCCACTGTATTGTACCCCACTATTGAAACCCCCTATACTATACTAAAAGAACTCCCTCCCCAATTGCCTACCTTAACAAACCCCATACCCCTCACTATTAAATTTTCCCTGTTTTTGCATTTTCTTAATAAAGTTTATTTTGCACCCCACCTGTGTGGTAATTGCTCCCCAAGATACCATATACCTGCAGGCAGGGACAGTTATCAATCATAATCATCATTAGTATGGTATGAAAAGTATAAGTGGTTGGAACACAGCCCCTCAAAGAATGGAACATTTTGCTTTTACTGATGTTTCTTCTCCTCTAATGATGCAGCAAACAAAGGTCACACTGATCCAGCATTTATTGATAAGGGATTCAGAAACTGGAATAGGGCTAACGAATGTTTTAAAAACCATCAGCTATCAAAATCTCATGCATTGAGCTGTTCTTCATGGTCAACTTTTAATGTAGGGAAACCTATCAATGTATTGTTGGATGAGTACAAGCAGGCTAATCTGTCTAAACAAGAAGAAAAATGGTGCCATAACGTAAGTGTAGTGGCGTGACTGATTGACATTGTTCTCTGTTTGGCAAAAGGTGGGAGACCATTCGGGGTCACAATGAAAAAGCTGACAGTTTTGAGAAAGGTTTATTTCTAAATCTTGTCAATATTCTCCAAAAAAATGATCCCGTAATGGCAAAGCATGTGGAACAATCTCCTCAAAACGCTACCTATCTAAGTAATTGCATCCAACAACAACACAACATTGTGCAACAAAAGGCTGTGTCTTCACTAAATGGAATCATGGTCTCAATAATAGCCGATGACACTACTGACTGTGGACACCATGAACAAATGTCCGTTGTGATGCGCTATTTTCACAATGAAAAATATAGTCCAGTTGAACATTTTGTGTCTGTTCAGAGACTATTAACAGTTGATGCTCAGTCTATTTTTGACCAGTTAAATGACGTCCTTAGCATTCTTAAAATTGATTGGTCATCAGTGATGTCTGTCTGTTTTGATGGAGTAGTAAAGATGGAGTACTATGTCTGGATGTACTGCGGGAGTGTAGATAGTAAAGTAGTAGAGATGGAGATGGAGATGGAGTACTATGTCTGGATGTACTGTGGGAGTGTAGATAGTAGAGTAGTAGAGATGGAGTACTATGTCTGGATGTACTGTGGGAGTTCAAATGAAATATAAAGAAAGAAATAGTGAAATACTCTATGTACTCTGCTATTCACATTGTTTGAACCTCGTCCTAGTAGGTGCATGCACTTCAAGTAAACAAAACAGAACTATCTTTGATTTTTTTTGGTGTTATTCAGACTCTTCATGCCTTCATGGAGAGGAGTCTTGTGCAACATACAGCAATGGAGAAGATTTCACAGGAAGTAAGATCCCAGTTGAAGACTTTGAAGTCAGTGTCAAACACAAGATGGGCACGCAGAGCACAAGCAGCAGCTGCTGTAAAACAAAACTACTCCTTCATTTTACAAGCTTTACAAGAGATTACACTGGTCTACAATTTTTGAGAAGTCGTCTGCTTCAGAGATAAAATGTGATATTTATTATGTATTTTGATGTCCTGAATTCAAATATGACAATTAAAACAACTGATTGGCTACTGTTTCTAAGATATTTAAGTTTTTACATTTTATGTCTATGTATATTGTGTAGATAGCAGAGTTTATCAAAAATTGTAAGCCTAGCTCTTTTCTGTTTTCATGTGTTTATGGTTGCTTTACATGATAATATTTCAGCTGTCCTGTTTATGTACCACTTTAAAAATCAGCAAAAGAGTTATATAAATAAAATTTATTATGAAACAAAAGGCAAAAAACTTATTATATACATAGTTTAGTCCTATTCAGTGTCTACTCAGCGCTTCTTGGCTTGTCTCTTGTGTTCATTAAATGGAGCATCTCTTGTCACTGTCCAGCAATAGTCTGCAAGCATTGATGGGCTCCATTTGCCCTGATAGCCTGCCAGGAGATTCCACTGCTGTAGTCTGGAGCCCAACAGCTCTGCCTTACTCCTTGGTAGTTCCAAATCCCTGACAAAGTCATTCAGTTCACCTTGTGTTAGGAGGTGTGATTCAGAGGATGAGGATGGGAGAAAATGTGGGTCCTGTGACATTGATGGTTCAGGACCAGAAGTTTCATCCTCTTCCTCGTCTGACTCAAGTGAGAATGATCCTGGTGCATCAGGAACCGGCAGTCCTTCTCTGTGGGGTACTGGGCGTATAGCTGATGGAATGTTTGGATAATGCACAGTCCATTTTTCTTCTTTGACACACCTTTCCCAACTGGAGGCACCATGCAGAAGTAACAATTGCTGGTATGATTTGTTGGCTCTCTCCAAATCATTGGCACTGCAAAAGCATAGATTTCCTTTTCCTGTTCAACCACTGGCAAAGATTTGTTGCACAAGTGTTGCAGCATATGTGTGGGGCCCACCTCTTGTCCTGATCTTCAATTTTGCAGCCAAAATAAAGGTGTTAGGCTTTCTTAACCATAGTGGTTATACTGCGCTTTTGTGATGCAAAAGTCACTTCACCACAAACATAGCAGAAGCTATCTGCAGTGTTCACACAAGTAAGAGGCATCTCTGCTCACTTTGGCTAATCAGAAATGTGTCCCTTTGCAAAATCAAACACTGACAAATAAAAGAGCACGACACTGTATGATTTCTAGAGCTGATATAGGGCAACTTGTTCAGCAGAGTGAGGTAAGCTTCGTTATGATTGCATCATCCATGACTTCTAGGAATAACATGATGCAATTCCTATCATGTATGACACAATACCAGCTTCAGATTGCATCACTCATTGTTTTGCCTAAAAAGCATGCACTGTCCAAACCCAGTCATAGATTTATTCATAGATCCAGTCAAAGATGTATTTTAGTCATTTCTGGTTTAAATTGAGATCTCTTCCCTTTCTAACTCACTTATCCTCCGCCATTCCCAAGTCAAGGGTCGTATACACTGACCCAATAGCATATCTTGAAAACTAGAGTCAATCAACAATTTTAAGCACCATTTTTGTTCTCAGTGACCCAGAATTAGTAAAGCTGGACTACATTTATTTCAGAAGTATTTTGGCTGTAGAGCAGTGTAATGGAATGAAATCTCTCTTGCATACTTGAGTTCTCTTCTTAGTCTGAAGCAGGAGAAGGAACAGGAACGTCAGGACCTACCTAGCTTTCAAGGGAATCATCTTTCTTGATGCTGTTTGACCTGCAATTCATTGTGGCCCTTTAGGTGGAGATCAGTGGGTATTCTCTAGGAAGCTGCTTTATGACTCTGCTAAGAACTATCTTCTGAGAAGGACAGGTTGGTCCTCCCACTGTCTTCACTCTCTCAAGGTAAATTATAGAGATTTGTAGCTGTAGGTTGTACAGGATGATAAGATACTGCATGTGAGCATGGGAGAGAGGGAGATATTTTACTTAGTATTCATTAGGGTCCTTTCCTTTGGAGGTGGAAGCTTTTCCAAACTCACTTGCTGCCTCTGCTGCCCCACTGTAGAACTCCAGTTTTAGGCTGTGCAAGAAGCCAGAGCAGGCATGAGGGTCTACTCATCGTTTTAATTCAGCTCTCGCTGCTTAACTTTGCTCTTCATTCATATCTCCTCAATTAATATACAGTGAACCAGTGTGAACATAATCTTACTGATTTCAACAAGAATGCTGGTTATTGAACTTATCAGAGTTTATTCCTAGTTGGTGGTTTTAACTGACTTCTTAGAAATAGCATAGCTTCTGGTTTAATTATGGAAATGTGCTAGAGGGCTAATATGAGACTTAAATCTACCACTCCAAGGACCACCCCACCATACATCAGGTGGCTGTGGTGACATCTGGCTTTTTAGTTTCATAAGAAGAAAGTTCTATTTGCAATTGCCGACTTTGCATTGTTTGTGGTTGGCATTTCTAAAATGCTGACTTGGGGAAAAAAAAACATTTGCAATTGTCAATTGCTGCGAAGCAAGCAGCCTTTGGAAATTCCACAATGCTCACCTCCTTCTTTTTAAAGTCAATCTTTTTCTCTGCCATTGTCTTTTAGTTCACTTTCTCTAAATAGCTGCAGTAATAGTGTGATTCACTTAGAGATGAGATATTTTCACTTTACTAGCAATTTTGGCTCTTTCTACCTGAAAATGATTCTTGAATTAAATTCTTTTCTATCCCACACTACATTACATCCCAATTAGGAGGGAACACGGCATTTGAAAGTGTTCTGGATATCACCCTGTTACAACGAGGTAAGAGTTGATGATGTTTTAGGAGCAGTTCTGAAACCTGGAAACGATAACTGATATAATAATATATTAATATTCCATTTGGTGGAAAATATCCTTTATTTTTCAATTGTCTGTTTAATGTAATGCTTTTTTCTTTTGATCTTTTCTGGTGGTTTCCTATTATGGTGGAACGTGATTAGTCCCGACAGGACAACTGGAGAAAGAGAGAGAAAGAGAGAGAGAGAGAGAGTGTGCGTGTGTGTGTGTGCGCGCATTTTATTTTTTCACATTGATAAGGTAAAGAATTGTAGAAATCTAGTGCCAAAATAGCCACATTACTAGGAAATGGGGCTTCCAAATGAGTGTGACTTTATGCTTCTAATTCCATATGGAAATTTTGATTCCTATCTTTGGCGTTTCTTTGTCTCATGGAGAAATGCAAGAACTCTGTTACTGGTGACCTTGTTCATGACCATAGATGGGCAAATCTGAAAAAAACTAGGAACTGTAATAAAAAGCAGCCAAAGAAGACCAGTTTGTGCAGAAGATTTATATCTCAGGGAAATGATTGAATATTCATGCAAATATATTGTTTACCGTGTTTTTAGTTTTTAGTTGCAAGACTTTAACACAAAATGAATGAATGAAAAGTCCACCAGCTATTCCAGTTTATAGCACCTCAGGACTTGGCTCCATAATTTTACCTTTAAAGAGATTTCAGGTAGGAGCCCATGCAGAGAGACGGTTGGGTGGGTCTGGCTGCATTTTGCATTGGCTGAGGAGGACAATATACCAGAAAATTATTCCTCGGTGTATGCAAATATGGGGACTGGTTTTTCTGATTGGTACTGTAGTGCAGATATGAGCTAGTTCTCGCTCATTAAGTCATTGTGCAGAAATTTCTATCATCGTGACTTACAGGAGAAAACAATATGGAAATGGAACTTGAGCCCGATAATGAAGGAAGGCGCCATTTCCCTTGAAAAACAGTGTCCAGGAACTGTGTTACAGCTTCTCATTTATGCACTGATATGTGGTTTCTGCAATATAGACACCACCTCCTGCTTGTTCCACTACCTTTTGAACTACGTTGGTTAACTTAACAGATGATATAAAGAGAAGATGCTCAGACTGTAATTATTTCCATTTGCCACCCCTATTATCTCAGTTACCACAGCCCCCTTCCCCTCCGCCAAATCACTGAACAATTAAATAAAGGAAAGTGCACACGATGAGGTGTTTTTATAGATAGATAGTCAGACAGGTGGTTCTGTTTGGGGACACACAGGTAGATGCTAGACAGACGGATGTTTTGCTATGGGGCTAGACAGACAGAGACATGGTTATGTCTGGCGTTACACAACCAGAAACACGTCATTAGACGCACACAGGAGAAAGGAAGGATGCCAGAAGTTATCGCACTCGCCTAAGACTTGAGGGGTCTGAGTTTAAATTCCGCCCCCACTGCAGACTTCCTTTGTGATCTTGAGCAAATCACTTAGGGCCAGATTTTTTAAAGGGATTTGAGTTTCTACTTCCCATTGAAATCCATGGGATTTATGTGGCCTAAATACATTTAAAACACCTTGGTTTAGTCTCCCTTTGCCTCTGCTTGCCACTTGTAATATGGAGGTAAGAGAAGGAGCGTTGTAAGCAAGACACAAGAAGTGATTCTTCTGCTCTACTCCGTACTGATTAGGCCTCAACTGGAGTCTTGTGTCCAGTTCTGGGCACCACTTTTCAGGAAAGATGTGGCCCAATTGCAGAGAGTCCAGATAAGAGTGAAAAAAATGTGAGTGCCATGTCTCTGTGTGGCTCCCAGAAGCAGCAGCACATCCCCAATCCGGCTTCTATGCATAGGGGAATCCAGGAGACTTCACACACTGCCCATGCCCCAAGCACCGCCCCTGGAACCACAGCCAATGGGAGCTCCAGGAGCGGTGCCTGCAGAAGGGGCAGTTTTCCCAGCCCTGGGCTAAGGGCCCACAGTGTTCGCAGTTACATGGCCCACGATGCTAACCACCATCACTCCCTTGTTAAATCTTCAAACAAGCCCCTTCGTGCTTCCTCCCATTCTGCCCCTCTCACTCAGGAGGTGCTCCCTGTAAATATCAGGAAAATGACCTCCTAAACCCAGGGACTGTTTGACTCTTCAATTATTCCCTGTCCAGCAGGCTTGTCATCTCCTTATGAACTTGCTGCTGCAATGTACCAGTTCTGTGGGCTGCTTTGCTGGGTGCAGGTTGTGATCCCACAGTGTTCATCTTAGGCAGCTTTTGTGAGACTGGCCTGGCCTGCTTGATAATACCTGTCAGTGAATTTGCAGGACAGCCATGACCTCTGTCTTTGCATTTAGGGTGACCTCTCACACACCTCAAAGCTCTCCAGTGAGATATCCCTATGGCATTCAGGCCTCAGATCAGGAACAGGGGCTGTCTTACAATCCTCTGCACAGAATATCATCTGGACAAAAGCTTCATTGTTGTGATGCACTTTTAACCTGTTTATATGCACAGTCCAAGGTGCATCCCTGCTGCGGGGCCTGCGTACATTGCAGGTAACAGCGTGACCCCTTCCTACCTGCTGAGAAGGCCCTTCCCATCAGTTTCACAATTTGTACTTTTCCATGAGGAATAATACCAGCAGCAGATCCCCTACATCAAACAATCGCTCACAAGGAGAGCAGAACCCCCTTTATCCCATCGAGTTGGGACCAAGGCCAGATTGGTTAACCAAAACGTCGGATAATTGGATGAATGGGAACATGCCAGGCTGCAGCGCCATCTAGGGACCATAGGAGAGATTGCCCACTTCTGGACCTGTGTGCGCTGGTTGTTGGGTTAATAAGGAGAACCGGATAATAGAGGGTCAGATAAACAGGGTTCTACTGTATTGCAATCATCCCATTCTTTCCGAGCTGCTTGGCTTCAAGGGAGGCTTTGCATCAACTATTCCAATCATAGATTTAGGGAAACCTAATTTAGGCTCCTCCCTGTGAAAGGGAAAGGAAAAGTGAAGTGCTTCAGTAAGATCAATCTTCCCAGAATGAAATGTTCCATTTTTGGTTTCAAAAGGACATTTGGCTTCAAAAGTTTATTTTACTGTGGAGGAGATTGTGCCTTTCATGATTTGTGGCACACAAACAGACAAGTTAGAGAAAATATAAAATACTCTTCCTGTACGTTCGCAAAGTCTCGCTAATTTGTTTCTTAGGAGCCAGAACAATAACACATAAGAACCCAAAACTCAGAGGGAGAGAATGCAGGCTACTGCCTATAACAGAGAGACACAACTCATTGGGTACCTGCTGACTGGCTGCTGCTACGCCCCGATTGTGTGCCGCCCTACCGAGCTCCCTAGCATGCAAGCATGCCCAGGAACCCTGCCCAACATTTAAAGTCACCTTATTCAATTTTAACACAACCACAAATACACCAGACCATCAACTTTTCCTGTTTTACAAGGTCTCTTCTTTTTTGGAACCCTTGTTTCTAAACATGCCATGAAGGATTTGTATCAAATTTCAGCAACTAATTATCATGTGGGTGGAATCATCATTAACGTGTATTCTGGGTAGTTATGTTGTTGGCTTCTGTAGGAAATTTGTGAAAACAGGAGTACTGGGAAAGCCTCCCCCCCACACAGCCCCCCAAACACACATACAAACCACACATTTGCTGCCCACTGGTGCTGCCTGAGCAGTAGCCCTGTGACATCAGAGATAACCTAGCACTCAACACTCCCTCCCTCCGGTTCATTTTCATACTTGAGGAGAATGACTAGCACCCTGGCTGCCATGGCGACAGCTGCCTTTGACAGCTGATTGCCCCCTTGTTACCAGAACATCATCACAGACAGGAAGTTTGTAATGAAACAGGGCCAGAGCTGGATAACCAGGACAGCCCCTGCTGTGCTCAGTGGGGTTTGTGCTGCGGTACCGTGCTGTGTTCCTTCGCAAAGGGCAGGTGTTTGCTACTGTCCTCAGTGAGGCCTAGGTGAAACCAAGACGCAAAATTCCAGCTCTTTTTCTTGGATATTGTTTAACTGCTTCTTGCGCATTCAGGGTTATGGCTGAGAACTTTCACTGACCTTGAAGTTGCCTAAAATGAGTTTTGTTTTAATGCAGTTTAATTTAATGACTTTCAGTACTCTGAACAGCGCAGCACTGAGTGCTGAAACAGGGATTTTCACCAAGATAACAATGGCAATAAAATGTAGACTGAACCAACGCATGAGTAAGAGCTTCATTATTTAAACAGCTTGTAGAGGTGCAGACTCATCCTTGCAGCTCCTCCTGCTGGTGACTTCTGGGTATCAGCTCATTCCAGCTCCAGAGAGCCCTCTGCAGGCCAGTGATCCACCTGTTCTCTCATCCCCGTGCCAGTCCCTGGACCCAGTGCCTCTTTAGCAGGGGTGCTGCCCCTGGCAGTAACCCCTCAGTCTCAGGGTTTCCCCTCTTTGGGGAACCCCCAACCCACTACTCCCACCTCACATCAGTATATGGCTAGTGCCAGTCTTTGTCTAGCCCCACACCCTACGGCAGGCTGCAGTATCAGCCACTCATTACTGGCAAGGAGGGTCTGGGCCTGCTGCCTTAGCCTACCCCTGGGCTGCCCTCTGCCACCGCCAGGACCTGTTGGCCTTGTGCTAGGCCGCAGCCTGAGGCTTTCCAGGCTGGAGCTCCCCAGCTCCTCTGGCTTTCCCCAGCCCTGCTCCACTCAGGTACCCTGTCTCTAGCTCCCAGCAGCCAGGCCCATCTCCCTCTACAAACAGAGAGAGACTGATCCTTCTGGCTTCCCTGGTCTTGTTATAAGGCCCTGTTGCTCAGTTTGGGGCATGGCCCCAGCTGCAGCCACTTTCCCCAATCAGCCAGGGTTTTACCTTGCGCAGCCCCAGCTCTCTGCAGGGTTTTTCCAACCCCTTCCAGGCTGGAGGGGGTGCGGGGGTCACCCCATTACACTGCACAGAGAGAAAAGATTTTCTTTCTATTAAAAAACCAAAGGAAATTAACAAACAAAAACCCTTCACTTAACATTACGTTTGCTTTCATCAATAAAATCATTAGGAAATACAAAGTCAAGGTTTTTAAACAGGAAGAAAAGGTTACAAAGTGAAGCATTCTCAGATTAGCAAATGTCCAAAGACGTGTTTCCCTGGCACCCTCAATTCAGTCCTCTTGCGCGTTTGCAGGATGATGCGGACTTGAATGACATGATCCCATAGTATTTTTTTCCACGGGACCCCTGCTTTATTCAGTGCAAAGAGTTTTCTGCTCTGGGGCTGTGTATTGAAGGAGTCTGTTGCCTGTAGGCTCCTTGCCTCATTTACTGCAGAGTTAACATTGCACAGGCAATGCTCATTCTGGTATTTTCTAACTTGAGGGTGCTTCACTTTGCAGCCTTTTAGTCCTCTGTGCATTTCCTAATGTTTATAGCTTGCTTTACTGAGGAGAACTGTCTTCATGACAAAGGGCTTGGTTATTTGTGTGTGCGTGATGTCTCCATTAATTATCTGGTCAGTGTCACTAGTGTGCGCTTTACAAGACAGAAAAGAAAGGACACTCCCTGATACAAAGCCCCTATGATCTAAGGAAGACTGACACATACAAAGAAAGCAGGAGATGTAAGAACTAGGACGTTCTTTCTTTCTTTTGAGGAATAGTCATTTATTTATTATGAATTATTATTATGATTAAAGAAAGGGTGGTGGGTCGGGGAACTTGTGTGGTGAGGATGTTCTATGCAGAAGTTTCCATTGTTTGGCACATGCAGCTGATCTGAAGTGCCTCGCAGTGCTAGGTTTTGGGTAGCAAGCCCTCTCACAATGGCAAAGAGCCTTTTCAGAACTCTGATGCAATCTTCTCTTGATGCTCGTCATCTATTGTGGACTTTAACCTTAGACTCATCTCAAGCTCTTTCCACCTATGGAATGCTTTCTGGTGATTTGCTACCTTCTCGTGGCATGCCACATTTCTAGCCAGATTTGTCCAGTCCTTTGTTCCTGTAGAACACAATGTGACTGGAACATTAGACTGGAGGAGTTTGCAACAAAACTAATATATTAATATATACTAGTAGTAACTTCTAGTATCGTTTCTGGACTCTGGGACTCCATTCGCAACCACTTTCATGTGAGATGGATGAGGTCATACAATTGGGACCATGGGGTTTTGTTTTCCTGGTACCTCCACTCATGATACCGCTGGGCCCGCACTGCAGTCGTTACCCCAAATCTGGCCAGGATCTCTGCTTTCAGCTGGGGGTAGTCTGCTGCAGCCTCTTCAGGCAGATCATAGTAAGCCTTCTGGGCCTTCCCACATAGGAATGGGGCAAGGATGCCAGACCACTGATCTCGAGGCCAGGCCTCCCGTAGGGCTGTCCTCTCAAAGGCCAGAAGATATGCCTCTACATCATCTTCCTGTGTCATTTTCTGCAGACAATGGCTAGCCTGTATGATCTGCATACTATCATGGCCGCAGTTCAGCTCTGTAAGGGTCTTTACCTGGTTTATCAGTTCTCGCAGCATAGCTCGGTCTTGAGAAGCCTGGTCTATCAGTAGGTGATTAGTCTCTTGCTGCAGTCACACCGCCTCCTGTTGGGTAGCTGCCTGGACACAGGTAGCCTCCTGTTAGGCCACCATAGCTTGTATCAATGCCCGTACTAAGTCATCCATTGTTGTGAAAGAAAAAACAAACCCTCTACTCTGTTTTTTTTTATATCACCCTCATTCTTCTGCCGCGCTGTGCACACCAGATCCCAGCTCTGACACCAGTTGTGACAAAGTTGCTCCTCTACCTTGGTGGATCCTGCGCTTATTGGCAGATTTGCTCACCTCAGTGATCTTCCTCACAGTCTGGATCAACTCCTCCTGTGTCTGATCAGGAGTTGGGAGGTTTGGGGGGAACATGGGCCCACCCTCTACTCCGGGTTCCAGCCCAGGACCCTGTGGATTGCAGCTGTCTATAGTGCCTCTTGTAACAGCTTCATGACAGCTACAACTCCCTGGGCTACTTCCCCATGGCCTCCTCCAAACACCTTCTTTGTCATCTCCACAGAACCTTCCTCTTGCTGTCTGATAACGCTTTTATTTCTCAGTCCTCCACCAGTATGCCTACTCACTCTCAGCTTCTTTCTTGCCTCTTGCTCTCAGTTCCTCGCTTGCTCACATGCACTTCCTCTCCTCTGGCTCCCTTTGGCTTGACTGGAGAGAGCCCTTTTAAAGAATCAGAGGGGCCTTAATTAGAGTCAGGTGCTTAACAGCCTCACCTGACTCTTAGCAGGTTCATTGGAGTCAGGTGTTCTCACTGGCCTGGAGCAGCCCCTGCTCTGGTCACTCAGAGAACAGAAAAATGCTTATTCAGTGGCCTGTATATCTCTCTTCTACTACTCTGTTGCTCCCAACTGGCTTGGGTCTATCAGACTACACGGGGGCTTAGGTCAGCTTAACCATGTCTTTCAAGGAGGTGCACACAGCAGCCGGAGAGCCCTAGTGAGTTAGACCCAATGGTCAACTTGCTGGAAGGTCTCAAAACATTTTCTTCCATTTGAATGTCCCCAGGCCTTGTATCTGGATTTTTCACCTTGGAACCATTGCCACTGAAAACTGAAGTGAGGAGATTAGTCATTGTAATGTCATCTCTAGCTTACATGAATGTAAATTGTGAAGACATAAGTTTCCAGGGAATAGCAATATTGTACAAAACCCACATGTAAAGAAGGTTTGTACAAGAATAAAATAAAACAAAAAGAAATGGTATAGCTTTCTAAATGTTTAACGGAGCTCTTTCAAAAATAGAATTAGCTTGCTTTTCAGAGTTTTACCTAAACAAATTGACAAGAATACAAAAGACAACCCAACGAAACTGCTCTGCCTTAAATTGTTAGGGGTATGTCTGCACTGCAATCACATGATGTTACTGCAGCTCACATAGAGACACCTGAGTCAGCTTTAATCTAGCTAGCTCAGCTACCATGTGCAAACTTAATGAGACAGGTGTGGAAAAATGATGAGAATGGCTTAAAAATCATGATATTAATTTACACATTTACTGGCATTTTTTTCCTCAGAGCCTCTTTCACTTCTTTGTTTCTCAGGCTGTATATGAAGGGATTGGCCATAGGAGTCAGAATTGTGTAGAAGACAGAACACTTTGTTGAGGTCTGAGTGTGTTGGTTTTTGGCAGCAGATACACAATATCAGTGTTCCATAGAAAATTGTCACCACGATGAGGTGAGAGGAGTAGTTGAAAATGCCTTTTGCCTCCCCGTGGTGGAAGGGATTCTCAAGATGGTGGAGATGATACACAGGTAGGATGTCCCAGTTACAGTAAATGGGGGCAGGGTGAAAAAAGCACACAGAATGGTAATTAAAAGCTCCATCTGGTAGATGTCATTGCGGTAGAGATTTATTATTTGTGTAAATTCACAGAAAAAGTGATCAATTTCATTTGGGCCACAGAAAGTTAATTGTAACATCATAAGAGTTACTATGGAATTAGCTAACAACGCACTTATCCAAGACCCATCTGCTAGCTGGAGGCAGAAACTGCCCTTCATATGGGTTACATAATGCAGTGGTTTGCATATTGCTAGGTATCGCTCATAAGAAATCACTGCCAGGAGATAACACTCGGTGCCTGCAAGGAAGCCAACAAAGTAACATTGTGTGATGCAGCCACCAACAGAAATGGTTCTGTCCCCAGTCAGGAAACTGGCCAGCATCCTGGGCAGGATGGTCGAGGTGTAACAGGTCTCCAAGCAAGACAAGTTCCACAGGAAGAAGTACATGGGGGTGTGAAGGTGCTGATCAGTCACAACTAGCACAACAATGAGGATGTTTCCAGCCGTGGTCACAATGTAAATCACAAGGAACAGCAGAAAGAGAAGGATCTGCAGTTCAGGGACAGACCCGAATCCCAGGAAGATGAATTCTGTGAGGGAAGTTTGATTTCCCTGTTCTGCATCTGCCATGGTGGAAATGAACCATCCTCTACAAGATAACAAGAATGGCATTTATTAAATGTCAATATCACATTATCAATTTAAATGCATTAATGTTCAAATGTTTCCTCTCCTTCAGGTCACCTGCCCAAATACTGGGCTGAGCACACAGGCTGGGGGCTTGGAGTCATATAATGGAGTCTTATGACATCTGAGAGTGAATGAGAAAAACTGAGACACAAACTTGCTGCTAAGGCAAGCTCACATTTCTGTAAAAACCATATTTTTTTTCTGATTGGCAACAGAATAAGCTTTGCTCCCTTCATTCTGTTCCCAAAAACTGATACTAGTGGTGTGTAATGGGAAAACAAGATGACCAGGAGACAGAGCTGTATCTAGGGATTTTTGATCGGGAGGCAAGGGGCAAAGGCAGTACTTTAGGCTCTTCGGCGACAGTTCCTCTTGGAGGAATTGTGCCATTCTTTGGCAGCAATTCGATGGCACGTCCTTCCCTCAAAGAGGGACTAGGAGACCATCACCGAATTTCTGCCAAAGAACCAAACATGCCACCTTCTCTCTTTCTGACAACCAGTGACTGTTTGATGACGGATTCCTCAGTCCTCACGGAGGGAAGGACTTGCCGCAGAATTGCTTTCAAAAGAGAGACTTTCTGCGCCCGAGGCAAGTGCCTCACTCACATTGCCCTGTCATGGAAAAATGACCACCAACGAGTTGAGTTGATCAGACAGCCTGAGGCTCCTTTATTGATTAATCAGAGAATACACGCATATGCATGGAGAGACGACTAGTCCTCTAGCAAGAGGTAAGCCGCTCTACCTTACAGCGGAGATACCTGTGTTTATAAAGCCTAAAACCGCAAATTATCACATGAGCTTGTACATCTGTCATTACCTTATTTGGGTGATACATGACATGTTCTGACATGTTCTCAAAACAATTATTGCAAAAAGAGCTAAAAATTGCTAAGCTTGTCCCTTTTTACTTCCTCTTAGGAAGCTCCTTCTATTGCCAAGTCCTTGACACCCCGGTTATCCTTCTCTTGCGGTTTGAGCAGCTGTTTCTCAAGCAAATTTTGAGGAACTTATGTTCCAAAAATACTTATTGTTTGTTCTGTTAGTTGGGTTATTATGATTTATATTTTATGCTTACAGGAGCTCCTTAATAACCTACAATGACCTAACAGCTGTTAGTCTTCTGGCAGTGATAGATTGGTTATTTTGGGATTTTCCAGTTTTAAACCCATATAGCAGCATTAATTATTGTAGCAGCATTTAGTAATATAATAGTGTTATAATAGTAGTGTATAGTAAAATCAGAGAGTGAGCCTCAGGAGGGTTAGTGGAAAATCAACTTTTCTTACTCTGCTATATGTTAGTATAATTGAGGCCTAAGGCCTTGATGTAATTATTAGCTTAATCAAGACCTGGCTTTTGGGCCTGGGGTTAGTTTTCTTTATCAGCCCTCATTACATCACTGCCAGGAGGAGTCTGGCAAATGAAGTTGTAAGCACTGGATTCCCTGAATTCTCGAAGCCTCTTTTGAGCTGGTAAAACACCCCACAATTTTGCTGACTGTGAATTGGCTTGGTTTGGACTTCAGAAGCTTCCATTGTCCTGAACAAAACCCAACTCATGATGCGTGAGGTTGTGCCAGTCCAAACCCTCACCTCCTAAGCCTTTTTATGTGGTCATCATTTAATTTCATTTGTGTTGTACCATGTAGATCAGTTTTTATTCTGCTTTGTGATCATCACATATTAACTTTTAAATTTCTCTGCCAGCAGATATTGTTGATTCAAACTCTTTAGTGACATTCTGAAAATTGAGTTATCTTCTCGGTATTGATTACATAGGCTCTGAATACAGGGATGAGGCAGTGACCTCTGGCGTTATGGTCTAGAGTGTAAGGGATTTAGGGACCTGAAGTTGGGGGTTTGGATGAGGGCCTCTCAAAGAGTTTTCCTCTGCCTAGAGCATCACATAGGGTATTATCTGGGCCTGATTTTAGTGGAAATCAGGCAAATGGAAGCATCTCACCTCCCCACTATCATTGCAGACAGACAGCCACAGAGTTGGCCATAGAGCCATTTATAGAGGAAATTCCCAGTCTCTTTATATGGCCAAGCACTCAGTTTGGATAATTAAAACCTAGTACTGGGGATAATCTGGATAAGAGATAATAATGCAATACATAAACTGGGATTCTAGCTGAAGCCCACACCTTGGCTAGAGCACTCAGTTGATTTGGAAATGTTGATTTATCAAAATCAAAACTTTCTACTGTGATGTGACACTTTCAGTGACATTTACTTTTATAAATACATCAAAATTATAAAAGAAATTAAAAAGAAAAACACTATAAAAATAAAACTATAAACATTTATATTTTTATTATATAAGAAAAAATATTTTCAAGAATTGAAAATTTAAAAAATTAAAAATAAAACAAACATACAGAAGTAAATAAAATAGAGTAAAAAAAGAAACAGCCATAATTGAAGTGAAATAAGCTAAGAGAGAGTCAAGTATCAGTTAGCGTTTGATTATGTGAGCAAGAATGACCTTGGTAAACATCTGAGAGAGAGAATGCTTGGTCTCACCTCAGAGGCCAGGCCCACCCCACCCAAGATCCCATCTCCAGCTATGGCCATCCCTGATGCTTCAGAGGAAGGAGACCAAAAAAATCCCCCAAAACAAAAACCCTCCCAGAATACATTCCCAGAGGATGTAAACCCTGAAGCATGAGCTTTAGGAACTTAAGACAAACCAAAAATGAAGCCCAGGGCTGCTAAGCCGTGCCCCCCAACTTCTCAGGAAATGCAATCACACAGTTACACTCATAAATGTATCCATAAATGTGAGAAACCTTCTAATTTCCAGCCTCCATTTGTTCATGGGCAGTTATATAAATTTGTTTTTGTACAACAAGGAGAGGGAATTAGGAAGAGAAGCTCCACCATAACTTTTATCCCAGTGATTATGGTGCTCATCTCAGATATGAAAGACCCCTACTTCAAGTGTCTGATGAGGAGAAATGATTGAAATTGCTAGGATTTTTCAAGAAAAAGAATGGGTGTGCCTGGAACACATTCTCTAGTCACAGTGACATACTTTTGAAAAGAGCCCGTTAGAAAATTAGTGGAACATCTGTTATTAAGTCATTTAAACTCCTTTGAAAATCTTACTGAATGGGATTTTAGCTCTTTGTTCTGCACATCTGAAAGTCAGGCTCCACATATATATCGGAGTCTATCCTGCCCTCATGAAAGCGAGTGGCTATTTTGACATCAATTGTTAATAGAAATGGGAATGAAGCCAATGTTGTCTCCAATATCCAATCTATGTTTGTCCCCATATGACCCTATAGAGAAACTAAACCTTTCCTCCCTTATCTGCCCATGAGACAAATATCTAATCAAAGAGATGGAACTTGTACCAGAACCTAGCTTTCAACATAGTCACATTCTGTGCAAAGGGAAATTTCTGAATGGAGACAGGTAAATAGCTACTTTCTCAAGGATCAGAACTAGAGTCTTTGTTGTTTAACATATTAATAAATGATGTAAGAAAAGGAGTAAACAATGAAGTGGAAAAATTTACACACTATACAAAATTATTCAATATAATTAAATCCAAAGCAGACTAAGAAGAGTTACAAAAGTGATCTCAAAAAACAGTGACGAGCAAGAGAATGGCAGATGAAATTCAATGCGGATAAATGCAAAGTAAAGCACATTGGAAAACAGCTATACAGAGAATGTGATGAGGTCTAAATTAGCTGTTACGATTCAGGAAAGATCTTGGAGTCACCATAGAAGGTTCTCTGACAAGATCTGCTCAATGTGCAGCCGCAGTCGGAGAAAATTAACAGAATGTTAGGCACCATTAGGAAAGGGACAGATGAGAAGACAGACAATATCATAATGCCACTATATAAATTCATGGTACACCTACAGGATGAATACTGTGTGCAGTTCTGGTCATCCCATCTCAAAAACGATATTTCCGAATTGGAAAAAGTACACAGAAGGGCAACAAAAATTATTATGGGTATGGGACAGATTCCATATGAGAAAAGATTAAAAAGACTGGGACAGTTTGGCTTGGAAAAGAGAGGAGTAAGAGGGGGTATGAAATCATGAATGGTGTGGAGAAAGAGAATAAGGTACTGTTATTTACATCTTCACAAAACACATGAACCAAGAGTCACCCACTGAAATTAATAGGCAGCAGGTTTAATACAAACGAAAGGAAGTATTTCTTCACACAGTGCACAGCCAAGCTATAGAACTTGTTGCCAGGGGACACTGTGAAGGCCAAAGGTATAACTGGGTACAAAAAGAAAGACATCATTTCATGGAGAAATTGGTCCATCAATGGCTATTAGCCAAGATAGTCAGGGACTCATCCCCACTCTTGGGGAGTCCATAAACCTCTGGCAGCTAGAAGCTGGAACTGGACATCAGAGGATGGATCACTCAACAAATTGCTCTATTCTGTTCACTCCTTCTAAAACGTCTGACACTGGCCACTGATGGAGGACAGGACACTGGATATAAGGGCCATTGGTCTGACCAGGTATGGCCATACTTGCATTCTTATTAAAACTAAGTGTCTTCTCCAGAGAATGCCCCACCCCTACCCTCCCCATAAAACACACACACACTCTCCAAAAAAAGAAACTACAGCTAACATGCACCAAATGAACTCTGTTTTCTCAGTGCTGTCTTCAGAAATAGAGAGAGAGAGGAGTGACTCCAGTAGTAGCTGGGGTCCTAACCACAACCCCTTTGTTGTAACTTATTCAGTGTGAGCATGCAGTAGAGTTGTACTCGTCTCCGTCCCAGGATATTTGAGAGATAAGGGAGGGGTGAGATAATACCTTTTATGGACCAACTTCAGTTGGAGAGAGAGGAGAACTCTTTCTGGCTCAAAAACTTGTCTCTCACACCAAACGAAGCTGGTCTAATAAAAAAATATTACTTCATCTACTTTGCCTTTGTGTGAGCAGACTGCTGCATCCAGGCAGAAATCAATAGGACCAGGTTGAGAGACCCACCCCTAGAAAAGAGTGAGAGAGAGAAGAATCTGGTCATGTGTAAAGGAAAGGATAAAATAAGATTAAAAAGGAATAAAAATATTCATCAACTACCTTGTCTTTTAAATGTGGATCTGTGAATGGGCAGATTCACCCCCACAGCACCTCCTGCTGGTTGCTTCCACAAATTAGCTCAGGTTCCAGCCTGGAGCACCCTCTGCAGACCAGTGATCTGCCTTTCGGCTACTGGCCCCATGTCCCTCCCTGGACCCCAGTGCCCCTTTTCTGGGGGGCTCTGCCCCCTGGCAGTAACCCCTTCTTCTTTCTTAGGGGTTTCCCCTCTCTGGGAACCCCCCACCCTCTATCCCCATTTTGCCTCAGTGTCTTGGCAACTGCCTAGTCATTAGCTGGCCCCACACCCTGGGGCAGACTGCAGTATTAGCCTCTCATTATCAGCAAAGGGGTTTGGACCTGCTGCCTTGGCCTATCCCTGGGTTGCACCCTACAACCCCAGTACTTCCTGACCTAATTCTAGGCCACAGCCTGGGGCCTTCCAGGCAGGAGCTCCACAGCTCCACTGTCTTTCCCCAGCCCTGCTTTACTCTAGGTACCTTGTCAGTTCTATGCAGTGTCAGGCCCTTCTCCCTCTACAGGCAGAGAAAGACTGTCTGCCCTTGGCTTCCCTGGCCTTCTTATTAGACACTGTCTCTCAGTTTGGGGCGTGGCCCCCAGCTGCAACCACTTCCCCAATCAGCTCAGCCTAAAAGGCTGCTTTCTCCAGCCCCAGCCCTTATCCAGGGCTGTTTTAACCCCTTCAGGGCAAGAGCAGAGTCCCACTCTGCTACAGGATCATAAAAATAGTGAGAACCTTCTGATCTGTGGTTTTCTCTTTCTATTGTCTTAGTTTGTTTGTCTACCTACTTACTGATTTGTCTGTCTAGTCTCTCTGTCTGCCTCTGCAAAACACCATGTCAGGATATCAACTCTTCTCTGCTCCACTCCAAGGGATAACCCTACCTTGTCAGATGTAACTGTCTGGAGTAAAGAACCTTTCCTCATCTGACTCCGAGACTAAGAACTGATTTTTGAGAGTTGTTTAAATGCTGTCTTGTTCCCTTGGGATCCCTACAGATCCCTCTCTGAAACAAGCTACCTGTAACACTGAGCTGGGCCAGTCCTTAAGCAGCAGAGAGTACTGAGGCTTGGATTGCTAAAGGAGCCTAATGGATTTAGGTATCCAATCTCAGTGACAGGTTTGGATTTTAGAAGTGCCCTAGGAGCTAGACCCCCCAAACAGCAAACCATTTAATCTCACATATGCTCCATTGACGATGCTAGCCATAATGTGAATGGAGCAAATAGACTGATGGGGAAAAAGTCGGAAATGAGAGTAAGGGCAGGGGGGAAACAAAAACAAACTAACAACTTCCCCCAAGCAGTATTGGTTGACCCTGTGCTATTTGTAAATTTGACACCTATTCACCATTTATTTTCATGCATAGGAAAAGAAAGTCTAATTTGACAATCCAGCATATGGAAGCATCCCCTATACCTTTAAGCTATTGGTTGGGGTACTTGGATGTGGGGGAAACTCATATGCTTCTCACCTCTGCCTGCTGTGGAGAAGAGCTTTGAAATTAGGTCTCCCAGCTCTCAACAAACTGCTCTAATCTCCGGGCTATAAGGTATTTTAGGGTAGCACTTTCTCAGGCTCTCCTGATGAAGCTGTTCACATTGTAGAAATCAGCAGCACATTGGCAACAGCAGATACCGGGTACATCACTAGAATGCAGCCATGGTGGCATGAAGAATGGATTTCCATCTTAGATTCACCCTTGCAAGATTTCTTGCTTCCACAAGAGGTAGTATGGGAGGATTTAGGTTTCTTAAATTCAGCAAAATTGCATCTTCCAATCTTATTCATGGTCACCCTTATGCTCTTCTTCCTTTTTCCTCAGATTAACACGCCTTCAATAAAGAAGTGTACCTTCTTCTGCTCATTGGATATGACCCCACCATTGCACCCACCTTCTTCTCAACTGATGCAAGACTGCAACTAGCTGGGATCATCTAACTATGTCCTCGTTTGTGACAAAATCAAACTGTGACACTCTGTACTTTGCAGGAGCGCCCCGTAATCCCCATCTTTATCATTTGTATCTAGTTGTGATATTTCATATAAGGCTTGCCATGTAAGGTATAATGTAAAAGGTCATGACTGCTGAAACCCATTGTTCTACTCAAATAGGTATATCTTGAGTGCATATGAAGTTATGAGATTGTGCTCAATGGTTGTCATTGAAATATGCTGTAAATTTGGGAGTCATCCAGATGCTATTTTCCCCAGAGACAACAACCAGGGAGGTGACCAAGTGCCCAGGGATATGTGAAATTGGCCATCAACAACTATTGTCCAGCAAGGGAAGTACAATTCAATGACTTATTGGCACGAGGGCACACCTGTGACTCAGCAATGTCCCACCTATGTCTGGACTTTTTTTTTCTCCAAGTAATGGATTAAGAGTACAAAGTAGAACATAGGACGAAGTACGATGCCCCCTTTTCCTCTCCCCCGCACCTATGCTGACGGCAACGAGAATGCTGGAGCTGAGGAGAGTGGTCCCAGGCCTAATAGGGAAGGCCCTTGTATCAAAGACTGTAACCAACCTGCAATATCCAGTGGGGTGAGAAAAACTGCTTGAACTAGATATTGCCCAAGTCTAATAATGTTGAGAATTTAGACAGTGTGCTTATCTTTTATTTTCTTTTGGTAACTTCTCTGACTTTTTGTCTATCACATATATTCTACCTTTTGTAGTCAAACTTATTTTTATGTTTATCCTTACCAGTGAGTTTGTCTGCAGTGTTTGGCAAATCTGCTCAGGTTACAAAGGCTGGTGCATGGCCACTTTCCCCTGAAGAAGTGGCAAACTAATTAATAAACTTGCATTGCTCAAGAATGGATCTTGACCAATGCAAGACAGTATATTCCTGAGGTACAAGGCTGGGAGCAGGGCGGGATTTGGCTGGTGCCTTTCTCTATGTGTTTTATGCAATCTAGCTGGGCATGAGATTCAATATACTGCTGGACTGAGTGATAACAGTACCTGGAGGGGTTTGATGCCTTTCACTAGCAGAGCACTGTGATATACAATGCAGGCTAGTGAACTCAGGGGGCACATCGGTCCCATAGTCCCAGGTTGCAGCCCAGGGATCCCGTCCCACAAACCAACAGATTTTAAAAACCTGTTGTATTTTTAACACTGAAAACTGTCTAGTTTCCTCCTCAGCTATTGTTA
The DNA here is from genome assembly GCF_025201925.1 of Gopherus flavomarginatus. Taxonomy (NCBI): domain Eukaryota; kingdom Metazoa; phylum Chordata; order Testudines; family Testudinidae; genus Gopherus; species Gopherus flavomarginatus. Next base: position 18,941,061 of record NC_066628.1, read on the forward strand.
ATGGATATATTTCTGCTCTGTATAACAGACTTGCCATGGCTACCACATTGAACACTCATCTCTTAACTGTCACATAGACATTCTGCCACCCAAACTAAGACATCTGAAGATGCTGAAATGACACCGCTGCAAGGCTGATCGTACGTATGACTCCTTCAGCTATAGAACCTCCTGCTGTCAACCCACTACCCACATAGATACAACTATTCACCCATTCAAAACCATTGACATGTACATGCACAGAGCCAGGCCATTCATTTCCATTTTATAGGAGGCATTCATGGCTTTGGTTTTATCACCATTGATTATGTTATTTTTCTCAACTGTTGGTCAGTAGTCACTCCAAGTAAGGCAAAACCAACTTCATATTCAAGATCTACTCAAGATGAATCTCTAAATAATACATCTCCTACCTGGGCCTCAATCAGTCTGTGACACTCTGTGTCTTAAAGCAGGACCCTGCCCCAGCATAGTCACACTGCCATACACTTATGATATATTTTGTACAAAGTAGATCATGTAAAGTAGTAATGGAAAAGTTACAATCTATCAAGTATGATCATTCTTTGTGTATTCATGTATTATCTTTGTATCTACAGTTATGAATATTAGGTAGGTACCAGTATTTCAGATGTTTGCTACTGGGGGTGACACCCAACAGGTATTTACATATTGTCTGACCAACACATTGTGAATGGACTATTCAAGTTAATGGCCCATTACTGAACACTTAACTCTCACAATGGACCATAGAAGATACCTGTCCCCACCTGCGGCTCCTTCCTGTAAACTTTCTAGCTGAAGTATGGGTGATGGCTGCTATTGTGCTAAGTATGTAAAGGAATGTGACTCGCTCATGTAACCCTGACTCCATCTTGTAAAGTGTATTTTTTCACAAACTCGGCTGGGGGCTGTGTTTGAAACTGTAAAACTCCACCCGGCAGAGGAAGCTATATAAGAAGGAGAGTGACATCATGACTTGTTCTTTCTCCCACCACAACTCAACACCTGAAGGAACATCTGAAAAACAAAGACTCTGAACTGGAGAGGGGGTCCCAGGCTGAAAGGATTTCTTGCCTGCATACTAAAGAACTATTTGTATGATCAATCAGGGTGAGACATTGCTTGATTCAAATCTTGTTCAGTTATGAGAACCCAGACTGCGATTTTATTGTATTTCTTAAAATAACTTTGATCTATATGCTTACTACTTGTAATTACTTAAAATCTATCTTTTGCAGTCAATAAACTTACTTTTATGTTTATTCTTACTAGAGAATTTGTCTGAAGTGTTTGATAAATCTACTCAGTTTGCAAAGGCTGTCCATGTCCACTCTCCTTAAAGAAGCGTCAGATCAATTAATACATTTTCATTGTTCGAGACATGATCTTGAGCAGTGCAAGACAGTATATCCCTGAGGCACAAGGCTGGGAGGATCTGCTTGGTGCCTTTCTCTCTGAGATTTCATGAGTGGCTCTGAGAGCATTCATGCAATCTAGCTGGATGTGGGACTTCACATGCTGCTGGATTGAGTGATAACAGAAGCTGGAGAGAGGTTTGTTGCTTGTAGCAGAGCATTTTGAGACACACCCCAGGCTGGTGAATTCAGGGGGCACAGGTGTTCCACAGTCTCAGGTTGCATTCTGTCACATCATCCAATAGTCTATTCTAACATTAAATACTCTAAAGCATACCTGAAAGCATAACTGTCTCACCTCTGATTCAACAGAATGCCAGTCTGCAATACAACTGTTGTCCCTCACATAAATCAATGTATCATGGTACTATTCCTCTATGTAGCACACTAGTGAAGCCATATCCACAGCACCAATTGATGCAGTAAGTCAAACCCGGGTGTAAATTCTATAAACACAATGGTACCATCCTTTGGTCACTCTAGTAGTTTTTCAGTAACATTTTTTCTCTCTCTACTACTGTGATGCTTTTAGTACCATATAATGGAAAGGATATTTCACTCCAAAGGGGTCTGTTTGGGCTGTAGGGGAAGAGGCTCTTTCCAATACTTGCCTAATACTTTACATTTTATAAGCCATAGACAGTCAATTGTCCTGGTTAATGGGACCCATTAAGATTCCAAACCACCATTAATGGCCCACACTTTGCATATTTACAATAGGCCTTCAGAGTTATATTTCATATTTCTAGTTTCAGATACAAGAGTGATACCTTTATACAAATAGGATGACCACACTCAGTAGACAATAAGCTTTATAACAATACCTTTTGCATGAAGCATATTCCAGTTACTTGATATTCTCCCATTAGTGTATTTTTATAAAATCATATAGACTGCAAAGTCACAGGGATCATACAGAATGTAGATTCTCAGCTCACACAGACGTACTCACGGTAGCTCTCTTTGAGGTAGCTGACTCAAAATAGTAATGTAGCTGCTGTAGTACAGGACTTGGCATATGTTGGCATGAGCTAGGTGTGCCAAACCTACGGATAGGGTTCAGGCAGATTTTCATTCAGTGAAACTAGTCTGTGCCTCCACTCACTGCTGCCCATGATACTACTGCTACACTGCTAATTTTGGAATGCTAGCTCCAGGAACTGGGAATCCCACCTCTAGCTCATAGTGCAGACAGAGCCATTAAGAATCAATGTGTTAAAGATTGTAGCTTTCTGTACTTGGGGAGCACTGGAACCAGTTTGAACAGGCTGGATCACACTGGGGGAACCATACACAGACACACAGGAGAATCTGAGTAGGCCAAGAGAATGCAAATCAGACAGATTCTGTCCCTGTAATTTAAGAGTGAAGCTAAACTAATTTAGCTTCTAGTGAAGTATGAGATTAAGTATGTGTTCAGGGCTCTTGTAGGAGCTGTCCAACAAGTACCAAAGGATTTTCCTCTGGTTTCCAGTTGATCACATCTCAGCTCAGACCAAGGTCATCGCCTGATTCTGAGTCATTGTTTTCTCCAGTTTGACTCTTTAAAGAGACTTTGACTAGATAATCAGCCAGAGAATGGCTATCTGCTCAAAGTGTAGCTTCAAAAGGGATGGATTCTAGGTGGGTCATTTGAATAATCTTCACCCCCATGAATTTCCTTGAAAATCCACTTCTCATGTATTATCCCCAAAAGTCCTTTGAATTCCCCATATCTCCCAGCAATTGGCTTCCTTTTAAAGAAGCTCCACACAATCCTACAATAGTACACAAACATATGCATTTTTAATACAAAGAACTCCAAAGAGATGAAACATAATTCAATCAGGTTTGTCCAGGATGTTACAGGACCTTGTCATATCTGTCACAAGGCCACTCTTGTAATATAGTGTTTGAACCACTTGCTGCGCTTACTCATCTCCCATCTTTTTACAGCCTTACTCCCATCTACATGGGGTTGACTTTTCGTGTCCTTCTTTTCCTTTCAAGTCTATCTTGAATACTATTCTTTGGAAACACTGCAGCTAATTCTATGACATCTATCCATCTAAGTTCTGGGTCTGCCAACCCTTCTCTTACCCTCCATTTCTAAGTTGAGCTCCCTGTTTCCTATATAGTCTTCTGATTTCCTTTTCACATGGCCAAACCATCTATTCCTGGACTTCCTCAGCTTTTCTATAACTTTTAGCATCTTCACATTTCCCTTCATTCATTCCAAACATGGTCAATCCATGTAACTCCAAGCACCCATCTTTCCATTTTCATTTCCATTGTATTCAAGATCTGCTCCTGTCTGTTCCTCAGTGCTCAGAATACAGAGTCCTCTGAAAGTGCAGGCCTAATTAACGTCTTGCAGATCTCACTTTTCAATTTGGTAGGTTTAGTGAAAATACAAATGCTCATATTACCAGGCATATAACGCCCAATCCAGCAAAACTTTTTCTCCTGTGAATGTTGTAAACATGAATAATTTTATTGAAATTAAGTGTGACTACAGACTATTAGCATGAGTGTAAATCTGTTTGCAGGTTTGGGACTATGATCGGTTAGGTGACAGAAACCCTTTGGTAGCTGCCACCTGATGTGCCAAGACTACTTCTACCCCTGTTTTCCCCGCCAGCCTGGGACCCCAGCATCCTGTCTTGCTGAACCAGACATGCCCGTCTGCTCCAACACAGACCCAGGGTCTGAATTATTTGCCCCAAAGCTGCAGGTTTACCTGAAAGTAGCTTAGAGAAGTGTTCCTGCCTTTAACACTCAGATGCCCAACTCCCAATGGAGTCTAAATCCAAATAAATCCATTTTTCCCTGTAAAAAGCTTATACAGGGTAAACTCATAAATCGTTCACCCTTTATAACACCGATAGAGAGATATGCATGGCTGTTTGCCCACCCAGGTATTAACACATTCTCTGAGTTAATTAATAAGTAAACAGTGAGTTTATTAAATACATACAGTAGGATTTAAGTGATTCCAAGTAGTAACAGACAAAACAAAACCACCAAGCAAAATAAAATTAAACTCGCAAATCTATCTCTAATCAAACTGAATGCAGATAATCTCTCCCTCAGAGATACTTCAGTAAGTTTTTTCCTCAGACTGGACACCTTCCTAGCCTGGGCACAATTCTTTCCCTTGGTACAGCTCTTGTTCCAGCTCAGGTGGTAGCTAGGGGATTCTTCATGATGGCTCCACTTTTTCCTATTCCACCCATTTATATATCTTTTGCATAAGGCGGGAATCCTTTGTCCCTCTGGGTTCCCTTCCCTCCTCACAATGGAAAAACACCAGGTTAAAGATGGAATCCAATTCATGTGCCATTATCTCATGTCACCGTGAGAACCCAAGCCTTCATTCCTTCCAGGCTGGCTCACAGGAAGGCTTGCCTACAAATAGAGCCATCGACAGTCAATTATCCTGATTAATAGGAGTCATTAAGATTCCAAACCACCATTAATGGCCCACACTTTGCATATTTACAATAGGCCCTCAGAGTTAAATTTCATATTTCTAGTTTCAGATACAAGAGTGATATCTTTATACAAATAGGATGACCATACTCAGTAGACAATAAGCTGTGTAGCAATACCTTTTGAATGAAGCATATTCCAGTTACTTGATATTCACCCATTAGCATATTTTTATAAAATCATATGGACTGCAACGTCACAGGAATCATACAGAATGTAAGTTAGTTTCAGGTGCTCTAGAAGTGGAAGTTTTGTAAGCCTCAGTGGGAGGTCTGAATGCAGACAGGCTGTAGGAGTATGTCCATTTAGTCTAAACATTCAAGTGCATGCTGTGTCACGTCTCTAGATCAGACGAGATTCACAAAAACAGAAATGAAGAAGCCCATTCAGTGGAGACCTCCTCTCTTTCTTTCTGTAGGATTTTCGTAAGGTGAGGGTGATGGTTTGGACTGATCGACTCTTGGGAGGGTGTTCTTTGCATGTACTGATGGCATGAAGATGACAAAATTAGATAGTGGAAGATTTTTTGCTACACATTCCATTTTTTATCTTAATGTAGCAAAATTCAGTAAAGGTTTAGATACAAATATTTTGGGCTATTTTAATTAACTCTGAAAACATATTTTAAAGGGATATTAAACATGTTTCAGACATTAAGCCAATGTCTATTTATATACAATTCTACTGTGAGGAGCTGAATATACCACAGCTCTCTACTGTGAAACTTTCTGATCCTCTGGTTCTAGTCACTGTTAGAAACAGGATACTGAGCTAGATATAACCATCAGCTTGGACTCAGTTCTTATGTTCCCATCACACAGAATGTCAGAATTGAGCAGTTCTCTTCAGCAACATCTGTAACCCACAAAGATCCCAAAGTAGTTTCTGTGTATTAATTTGGATCCATAGACAGGCCCAAAATGTCCATATAACTCAGTCAATGTCCCACATTAATGTGTTTTAAACAAGGTTTAGAATCTGGCATGCAGAGATGTCACTCTTCTTAGTACCTTGGCAAACATACCATTAAAAATCCCACTTTATAACATTTTATTAAAGATAAAGACAAGGTGGCAAAACAGATAAAGCATTTGAAATGTAAAATTTTAAATCAGGCTTTCATTTTAACTTCACTTGTTCCCTTTTTCTTCTACTGAAGAAAGATTTAAAAAAAAGAATTAGATAAATTCATGTAGGATAGGTCCATCAATGGCTTTTAGTCCAGATTGCCAGAGAGGCGACACGCTGCTCCGGATGTCTCTAAAACTCTGACTGCTAGAAGCTGGAATTGGACAACAAGGCATGGATAACTCAATAATGGACTGTTTTGCTCATATTGCCCTTTGAAGAATCTGGCACTGGCCCCTGTCAGAAACAGGATACTGTGCAAGATAGACCATTGGTCAGATGGACCATCTGACCTGGGATGGTCTATCATTTGTTCTTATGTCCTAACATCACGATAGATGATTCCTTAGCCAATGGAAGAGGATGAGGAGAAGGGTGTGTTCTAAACCCCTCCTCTGTCAGAGTTCAGTCCCCATGTCCTCTAGAGCAAGATACCTCCTTCTGTTTAGAGGGTTCTCAGGTGGAAATTCTCTAACTGCACCTAAGGCATTTTTTAACAAAAAAACAGGTGGGAAAAGGAAGAAGGAATTAGACGGAGGAGACCACTCAACTTTTATCTCAATGGTAAGGGTAATCACCTGGGATGTGGGAGGGCCATGCTTCAAGTGCCTGATAAAGAGACAGGATTAAAACAGGGGATCTCTCCCCACCCATGCGAGTGCCCTAACCATGGGGATATGAGATATGCTCCTGGGGATCTCTCTCTAACTCTCCTGTTCAAACCTAAGTTCTTTTGTGGATCTAGTCCTACCTGAGAAACAAGGCTATTGGCTCCACTATTTATTATAATTAATGATTGAAAAAAAAATCTATGATATTTTAACAGGGTAAAGTACAATAAGATAACTATTTGATATCAGTTGTTTTAACAAATTAGTCAAAAACAAACCCCTGAGAAATCAATACATAAAGAAATTTTTATAAAATTGGCCAGATGCTCAGCTGGTATAAATTGGCCATAGCTCCTCTGAAGTCAGTGGGCCAGATTAAACAGATATGGGGAAAGGAGAGAGAGATTCACATGTGTGAATGACTCTCTGGCCTGGTGCTCAGAGCACTCACTATGGATGTAGGACATCCAGGGTCCAGGCCCCTGTGCTCTAGTGACTCTTTTACTACTTGTCCCAATGACTTTATTGGAGCCATACTGATTTAAAGCAGTTGAGGTTATCACAATGTGGCCATCAGTTACCTGACGTGAGACTGTCTCAAACACAAGTTAGCCATAGTTCTCTGCTCCTGGATTTAAAAAAATATATATATACTTAATTTAAGATCATCAGCACTACTTGAGAAACTTCAATTTCCCCAACGTTTTCCCTAGTGCTATTTTCACCTCCTTGTTTTTCAGGCTGTAGATGATGGGGTTTAACATGGGGGTCAAGATGCTGTACTGGATGGAGAATATTTCATCCAGAACCACAGAGGAGACTGAGCTCGGTTTTGTGTACTGGAAAAAGGCTGTCAGGTACCATAAACCAACCACAATAAGGTGGGAGCTGCAGGTGGAGAAGGCTTTACGCCTGCCCTCCGCAGAGCGTATCCTCAGGATGGTGGACACGATGAAAATGTAGGAGATCAATGTGAGGAGGAAGGAGCTTGACCCAAATATCACAACAGAAGTAAGAAGCACCACTTGATTGGTGAGGGTGTCATTGCAGGATCGTTGTAATAGAGGAGGGAGTTCACAACTGAAATGGTTGATTTGATTGGGCCCACAGAAACGCAACTTGGAGGTAAAAACAGTGTTAAGCAGGGCATGGAAGAAGCCTATTGTCCATGCCCCACTCACCAGCTGAACACAGATCCCTTTACTCATTCTTTCCATGTAACGCAATGGGTCACAGATGGCAGTGTAGCGGTCATAAGCCATGGCCGAGAGAATGAAAATTTCAGCACCAATAGAGAGGAGGATGAAAAACATCTGGACAATGCAGCCATTGACAGAAATAGTTTTGTGCTCTACTAGGAAGTTCATCAGCATATTAGGCACCGTGACTGAGGAATAGCAGATATCAACAAAGGATAAATGGAAGAGAAAGAAGTACATTGGGGTGTTAAGATGAGAATCAGCTCTTATCACCACCATGATCACTATGTTACTACCCAGAGTGATTAGGTAAATAAGTAAAAACATTGAGAAGAGGAAAATCTGCATCTGTGGGTCACTGGAAAGTTTCCGGAGAATAAATTAGGTCACTGTGGTTTGATTTTCCATTGATATTTATTTGGGAAAACTGTAACCTGTAAGACCAATAAATAAATAAATTTAATTTAACACAACATAAATGAACTAAATTGGCATGCGGACATTATCTGTTCAGTTGTATGAATGCAAAGAAAGCCCTATTCTATCCTGTACAATATATATCTTTAATTAGATTTTAAGATTTTAAGATTTAGAGAAATAGACAGCAATGAACTGGTTGGAATTTGTGTGTTGTACAGAGACAAAATATGCCAGATAGGGGCCAAATTCCTCTTGCGTAACTGCCACTTTAAGCACCCAAATTGCAGATTCAGGCCCGACAGGTATTCACAAAATCCCTGCCAGGCTAGGACTAAGGGAAAGCTTGATACAGGCCTCGCTTAGCGTCTCCTGTTGAATCTGTTCCACTGTGATTAAATAATCAAAGTCACTAAAGAAAGGAGACTTGATCTCCTGCATCCAGGGTGAGGGCCTTAACAAGCAGACTATAAAGTCCTTTGCTCACTTGGTGTCTCTCTGGCCTAATAACTCTTTCATCTGTCCCTCTAACATCAACACAGATACAACTGTTTTTACTCCACTTGGGGATCCTGCCTCTTTACTTCAATGGCGCTATGGCTGAGTCACACCCACTGGGGATCTGGTCAATTCTATAAGTATCTCTTTGTCTATTACATTTTGTAATTTTTGTACAGCAGTGGTTTTTCACTTTTTTTCATTTGTGGACCCCTAAAAAATTTGAATGGAGGTTCCGACCTCTTTGAAAAACTTAGACATGGTCTACGTACCTCCAGACCACAGGTTCAAAACCACTGTTGTAAAGTATTTAATATCTATAGTATATAATTGGATTCATCCCTATTATTATATCTAGGATTTCTATAATAAATAAATAAACAAACCCCAGGTACCTAGAAATACTGGTTTAAGACCCAGCATATTGTATAGACTGACAACTCAACCAAATAGAGAGAATACAGGCAACTTGGTAATTATTCTGAATGCCATAGAGGGGGCCTTCAAAGATCTTAGCTGTATGACAGGCTCCTCCATTGGCAAGATGCATTGTGTGGAAGCAGGTAACCTCAGGTGGATATCATGCAGCTGTCCAAAGTATCCAAGGAAACCAGAGATAGTTTTCAACAAAAGAGTGAAAAGGCCTCAGTGCAAATCAAGACGTGATCTAAGGTTGGATTTTGGCAAAACCATAACAGAGAGCCTGGAGAAAAATGAATGCTCCAACACTGGAAGGAAAGAAAAATCAAGAAAATAATGACTGAACATATACTCACTGGACAATAGAGCTTAACTGCAAAGAGGAATATTTACAGAAATGGAGACTGAAAGCCTGAAAAGGGGGATGAGTCATGTTAACCCACCTGCAAACATTTTGGTAGAAACAAGAATACAGGATTAACAGAAACCACAAATGGAAGAGAAAATGAGGACAAATATGAGTGTAGCAGCTCCCTAAGAAAGTACAGGAAATATGAAGGATGTATTGATTTATACAATATTATATTTAAAGAGCAGCACACAGCCTGGAGATGAAATATCAGCTGAATGAAAGGATGTGAGAGTTATGAAGGAACAATGTAAGGAGAAGCTCATCACTTAATGTCATGGACTCGAAAGATTTCCCACAAAGTTCTTAGTATCAAGAGAAGAGTCACTTCAGAGACCCTAGGAAATTTTGATCTGATTAATGTTAAAAGCAGAACAGGAAAACTAGAGAGCCAATAAATGATGTGGGAGAGTTTTAGCATTACTGGAAGGAAATCTGGTCTGAGGATGTGCAATATAATCAGACAGCAGACTGGATTAAAAAAGTGATAAAAAATGAGAAAGCCACAGCACAGAGGAATTCACAAAGACCAAAGAAAGAAAAAGATGAAGTACGGAGAAGAATAAAAAATGGAAAGCCACCTAGACCAGATGAGATGCATGGATTCTGGCTGAAATGTCTTACAACACAGATTGATTGTTTGCTTGAACAACTTAATAAATGTCTGAAGAACAGATTTCGAAGATGGATAGTAATAGAGACATCGTTCCTGATACCAAAACATTAAAAGAAGTAGGAGGAAGCGGCCGCAGTAATCTATGAATTATAGACCAAACATGGTTGGTTGACCAACTACATGGAAATTTCTATCAACAAATCTGGCAAAGAAAATGTGGATAGAGCTAGCTTGCAATGGAATGCTGCCTCCTGAGCAAAAAACTCAGTAAATATGAAAGGGACAAAAGACCAACTCAGACTTTCCAGGAGGATCACAGAAAAAGTTAGACGGTCTCATTCTTTGTTTTGTATCTTTTGTGATCCATGAATGTGGGACTCTCCACACAAGGAAAGTGTCCAAAGTTCATCCAAAAATCATCTCCTTTCTACAGCAATCTATGCTTAACTGGAACACTTGACTCTACCTAGAAGAGTATCTTCAATGAGGTCCAAATTAGAAGAGAAATATTTCAAGGGGATTCCTTAGCACCAGTGCCATTTTTTGTAGCGATGCTGCCGCTGACATAGATGCTTGTTGAGATAAACTGTGATTGTCATATCAGCAAAGATCAACAACTGGTTAATTTGTTAGACATGGGCAAGCTGAAACTACAGGAATAGTCACAAACAGGAGTTACAGAGATTGATGATGTGTGGGAAAGTTTGTTGAAGATATAAAGCTACAGGTTGGCTTTGCTACGTGTGTGTCAGCATCTGTAAAGATGGCCAGAGTGGAACAAACTGATGACATACAAGTTACAAGCAAGGAACTATCCATGATATCTCAGCCTGACCCCTACAGATATCCTGGAATGAGGGAAACTGTCAGAGCTACAACATTAGAAACTGAAAAAAAAAAGTGAGGAAAGAATATTACAGATGTATAGGAAGTACTCTATGGACAAAACTCAAGTCTAAGAATTTGATCTGAGCCATTAATATGTGTGGGATGCCAATAGTACAGAACATTGTTGGAGTGATCAAGTGGAATCAAGAGGAGAAGAAAAAAATTGACATCCAAAGAAGACAACTGCTGGTGATGCCTAGCGTATTGCATAGCAATCAAGAATTGACTGAACATACATCCCATGATGTGATGAAGGAAAACTCTGCTATCTGTGAAAGAAGCTATTGATAATGAAGTCTATAACATCAAAATATGAGGAGTCAACCTGAGTAAAGATCATCTAGTTACAATAAGAAGCCATGACTGAGCTGCATCCAAACCCACGAAACATGAAAGAAAGGAGAAAGCAAATTGCTGAAAAATAAATAAATAAATAAATAAAAGACTTGAAAGATTTACACAGAAAGCAATCCTTTGACAGTGGTCAATAGAGATCAAACCTATTGGTGACAGAAGATTAATAAATTAATGGCTTACAGAAGGATCTCTCAAAAAGAGAGACAGAGCCTCATTATGAGGGGACAACTAAAGTCGTTAAAGGTTTATTATGTAAGAAATATAATGTTCTGACAGAACTATTCTGCAAGACACAGAATATGTTGTAAAAAGGAAGAGATGGTGGAGCATGTGTTGAGCAACTGCTAGAGCCTATCTGGGAGAAAATATATGAACAGACACAGTGAGGTTACCAAGTGTCTGCACTGGAGACCGTATAAATCCATGCTTGCCACAAACGATGCGCTATTACTAACACTAAAGTGGAAGCACTCTAGAGAATGAAGAGGGTAAGATTTATGGTATCTGGCAATTGTCACAGACCAAATGGTGTGGTCAAACAGGCCACACATAGTTGTAGAAAAAACAGCAAACAAGCCCATGTTAATTGATGTTGCCTCACCATTAGACAGAAACATAAAAAAGAAACAAGGAGAGAAGATGGGGAAGTATGAAGAACTCTGCCTTGAAGGGGAGCAGTTATGGCAAACTAGAATATAGACAAACCCAGCAGGGCATGAACAAGCAGCTCAAGAACGTGTTAGGAATGAGAGACATCATGGCTAGTGACCTCCAGAAGACAACGTACTAAGGCACTGTGATAATGTGAAGGAAAGTCAAAGGAGCCTGAATGAATTTGAGCACCTGAAATGCAGGAATTCTGTAGAGGGTTTAACAAGACTCCTGACTACCCAAACCTACAGAGTCTGTTCAGCCAGGATTTATTGGTGACACATGGGGATGCATTTTAGATAACAGCTTTTTTCTTTTTAAGCTGAAAGATTTAGTATGCTGTGAAAGCTATTTCTTTCTTCTTTTCTAAAATCCACTCTTTGTGATACTGAGAGAAATTAAGAATGATCATAATAAAGGAATGTGCCCAGAAAACTCTCTAGGCATGCTGATATAATTTGAAAAAGGGTCTGATTGAAAATTAATGGGACTTTGCATCTAAAAATCTCTAAAGTTTCTTCGAAAGTCTGATCTAATGGGGCTTTTGACTTAGTGTTCTGCAAGTCTGAATATCCGGCTGCTCATACATAAGAAAATCTGTGCTGCCCTCTTGGAAGTGAGTGGCTATTTTGACATTGATTTTTAGTAGAAATAGAAATGGAGCCAGTGTTCTGTGTAATACCAAATCAATAGTTAAACCCAAATGTCTGCCAGGGAGCAACTGAATCAATTCCCCATTATCGACTCATCAGACTAATGCCCAAGCAAAGGAATCTTACACTAGAACCTGAATGCCACAGGCAGATTCTGTGCAAAGTGAACTCCAAAGCTAAGGGCCATCTCCAGAGATTCTACGGCCCCCAATCTCACCACCCCCTAACAAACACACACTATTGCTAACATGCACCAACTGATCTCATTTGTCTCAGTGCTGTTGCAAGCAAGTAGGGTGACCAGATGTCACGATTTCATAGGGACATTCCCGATTTTTGGGTCCTGTTACCCACCGCCTCCTGTCTTTCTTTTTCATAATTGCTGTCTGGTCACTCTAAAAGCAAGAGGGAGAGCTGAGTGATTCATATTGTAGCTAGGTTGCCAGCCACGACCTCTGTGTAGTAACAAACTGTGTGAGCAGAAGTCAATGGGACTCTGCAGAGAGACCCACCCCTAGATAAGTGCAGCAGATTCTGGACCTTTTAAATTGAAAGATTAAACCAAAAAAGAATATGAATTAACTCACCTGCCTTTTAAACAGAGATTATAGATATGGAGAGATCACTCTGACTTGTGATTTTCTCTGTTTTCTTAGTCAATTCAATAAGTAGGTAGGTAGACTATCTAATCTATCTGCACCCAGAATAAAGCATCTCAAGATATCCAATAGGTCTACGGATGTGATCCTTGGACCCTTTATCCGGAGCAGTGAAACCACTCAAGGTAGGTAGGGTTATCTGTGGTAGTGGAACAAAGAGCCTTTCCTGAGCTGCCTCCAAGACTCAAGCTGATTTCTTGAGAATGGTTTAAATGCTGTTTTGTTCCCCTTGGGACAAGATCCCTGATGTTCACTCTCTGTAACAAGCTACCAGTAACACTGGGCTGGGTCAGCACTCAAGCAATCCTCTTTAGTTCCAACAAATGAGAGCAATGAGACTATTCACGTAGCCGAAGATGCATAACTTAGATTGATGCCGTATCCCCCTTTGCTCCCCCTCCCAGTGTAGATCAGGCTTTAGGCCCTGAACTCCCTGGGAGTGGCGGGACTTAGCACTTCTTGGCTTAGCATCTCCCACTAGCTAGTTTAGGTGGCTCCTCGCCTCCCATGCTGGCTTTTGTGGATCCCCTTCTTAGGTATCTCTCTCTCCCATCCGTCATTGTGTAGGCAGCTGGGGGGGCAAGCTCAGGCTTTGTGAAGGGCAGTGATTTTTCCAAGTGCCTAAAATTTAAGCGCTGCGACACTCAGCATCCCAATGTCTAATTTCTTTATGAATCGAGCCCCGAGAATCTATCCAGGAGAGCAGGAAGCATGATGGATCGGGCCCTTGAAGTTTACTGTTTAAATTTGGGAGTTGTTATTTTGCAATAAGCAGAGCAGCTGGTTAAGAGGCAGATTTCCTGAGGTTAGAAGTCTCCCTCTCAGGCCAATCAAGCACACATCCTGTTTCTGGATTCCCAGCTCCTCCCATTTCACCCCAGTTACAGATGTTCAGGGGGGCCCTGTGAGCTCAGGACCCTTGTCCAACTGTCCTCTCTTTCCCCCCTTCTCATCAGCCTGACCCTCTGTTACCTTTTTTCCCCTCTGAGGTCTAAAGTTTAACTCTATTACATTGATTTTCTTTAATTTCTAAGAATATATATCTATATATATCTATATATGTATATAGATATGTATAATTAACTTTTCCTTGCAAGTGATGAAAAAATGCCCATCAGCATATTTGCCAAGGAGACCTCATCTTCTTGTGCGAGGCATAAATCGGGTTCAGTTTTGGCAATGGATCTCCATCACAGTGAACCAAGTGGAAGAGCAGAATTGGGGTGTCCTCATAGGCAAATACAGGTCTCTTTAATGAGAGAACTGAGGTGGATGAGGGAGAGAGAGAGACAGCGGCAAGACAGATGGGAGAATCGATGTCCCACTCCCTGACATCCTGAATGAAGAGGTCATGTAAGAGATTCCAACTTGTCATACACCATCACACAGATCAATGGATACGTGTTTCCTCTCCACTCATTTTCATTCAAATAAAATAAAGTTATAAAGAAGAAAATGCTGCATTATCTCATCTCATCCTTCTTCCACCTTCCTAAAGCTGGGTTACACAACACCTACGACCCAGGCAGTTTGTGAGTAGCAATGAGTTACGCTGCGTGGATCACTTTGAAGATGAAAAGCCCCAAGGCTCCAATCCTCTGCAAGTGAAGTCCATGGGAGTGTTACTATTTAGTGTGGTTGGGAACGAATGCCAAAGACATAAAGAGGCAGTCAGGTGCCCAAATCCCTGATGAGTCAATGGGAGTTGGGCACTAAATCCCCATTTACAGCTTTGAAAATGTCTCCTGCCAGGTTTTCTTTAGTTAAACTTTAGACCAGCCTTCTGTTTGAAGCTCAGATCTTCTGAGTGTTATTTATGGACCACACTGCGATACCCTAATTCCAGTAAATAGTATTTTGCACTGTTTATTTCAAAGAAGCTACTGGTGGAATAAGGTATTAGTTTGCTAGCAAGGTCCTTGCAGAATCTGTTAAATATTTAATGGTGGCAGGGGGTTGGGGGCTCTTGCACACTAATTAGTGTATGTTTTGGCCAAGATTGTCAAACGTGACTGTTGATTTCAGATGCCAAATTTGAGATGCCCGTAAGGGCCCTGAAGTACTGAGCACCCTTCTTTTGAAAACTGGGCCAATTTAATGAGTCATGATTATGAAATATTGACCTCTTTCTCTCTCTTAAAAATAGGGCCCTTCATTTTTGTTGTTTACCGAAAGCCTCCAAAAAATCCCCGGGTTTTGATTTCTACCTGGATTTTCTACCTCCTCTAACTCCCCTGATCCAGGTCCCTGCTTGTAGACTCCCCACCAGACAGCACAGCGCACTTGTGCAGGGAAGGGTAACTGGGGTTGATGGCTGATGCAACCACACAGAGGGGGAATGAGGAGGGCAGAGTGCCTGTGGGGACCACCGACTGCTGTAGGGAGTGAGAGGGCGCACGCATGAGTATTGTCCCCCCTCCTGAAAATGGTTCCCGTGAGTTCTGAGCAAACCCTCTGTCCTGTCCGCTTCCCCCGTGATACGTCCCTGAGCCCAGCTTCTCACAGGGCTGTCACTGCCTGGAGAGGAGCCCCAGGGAGCAATGCTGTCAGGTGCATGGTATGGGCTGGAGGCTAGTGAAACAGCTTCATTTAAGTGTAAGCCATGCCTGCTCAGTGTGACACTCTGTCCCCCTCTACCCATGGCTAGGCCAGCTACAGTGTGATGAGTCTGCTATAGCACTGGCTGAGAGAAGGAGAGAGAGGGGGCTTATTTAGCTCCACAGGAGAGGCTCATGTAATAAGGTCCAGAGGACCAAGTTTGATCTCTGATGCTGATGACCAACCCAAGGGTGTCAGCGTTGCAAGTGGTGGCCTGTATGGAGAACCGAATTGCGAAGTCTGTGATCTTGGGATGGGCTTCTCTGGCCAGGGTAATTCTGGAAGTATCAGCACTACCTGCTCAAGCTGATGGTCTGACCTCTGCTACTGGTGACTAGGCCAACTACAGATTGTTGTGCCTGCTACATCACTAGCCAAGAAAGTTGCATCTTTTTGGCTCAGGTGTTTCCATCCAGAGATCCCAGGTTTGAGCCATGTTGGTGTTATGCAAATATAATTGTACAAGTCACCCACAGTAAAGTGTTTGGTTTTTAAAAGAAGATGCTTTATGTTTGTAATAGTGGCTCCAGATAATGGTTTTATTAAAAAATATATATATATATATATATATCACCTCTGACTTTTCTTGATTTGGTGCGTCACTGACAATTGTAATATCAAGTTTGGATATTTTTCCA